>NW_011225023.1:0-437 GCF_000146605.3 Meleagris gallopavo | reverse complement strand
AAAGGAACAGAAGGAATAGACATTACTGGAATCTATCAGATGCCAAGTATTCATTTGAAAAACATACTGTGCACGTAGATAAAAGCAACACAGGATCAACCTGCAACTATTTATTCCACTGTCTCAGTGATGTAGCTATTATACAAACTCTATGTATTTCTATAAAAAAAACACAAATTCCTCCTCCAGTGTGCAATCAAATTAAGTTCCATTTATGAGTTTAGGTGAAAAAAGACTTCTGACTGGTCTCGGTAACGCAGCTACTAAAAGCACTGTACAGGATATTCGCAGATATGGCGTAAGCCAAAGTTTGGAACAGAACACTTCCTTTGTTTATTCTGCTTTTGTTGATGTACATTACCATAGATTTGATTATGGCAGTAAGGTTTCCTGGGCCATCTGTCAGAGTGCAGAAGCTTCCAGCCCCTTCGAAGCGT
>NW_011225022.1:0-459 GCF_000146605.3 Meleagris gallopavo | reverse complement strand
TGTTGGCCATGGAGACCCAGGGACATCGTCAGGGGAGATCAGTGGGGAGGATAGAAATGACATCCTCTGCTGCTTGGTATTTGGGCCCGGGGCTCCTGGGACACAGGGGAGCTCCTACAAGTGGGCAGTGCTGCAGAGAGACAGCTGTGACTAAGAGCAGCTCCGTGTGCTGTGCATCAGTACCAGGGGCACGTTCTGCAGGTGACATGAAGATGGAAGAGAAAGGAGAGAGGGAGTACAGGGTGTGTGGGGTGTGAGCAGGCTGCGACCTCACTGCAGGAGCTTTGCTTTCAGCCACTGACACGGTAAGTCTCTCACTCTAGGTAATGCAAACACTTTCCCAAGAGGGGTCACCAAATCTGGCACATCCCAGTGCAGATCAGGCTGCATACACCCTGTGTTTCTTTATCATGGAATAAGAGCTGTTCCAGCTGCGGGCTTCCCTGCTTCAACATCAGA
>NW_011225021.1:0-489 GCF_000146605.3 Meleagris gallopavo | reverse complement strand
TTCTTTTTTTTTTTTTTTATGGTTTTAATTTGCTCGTTCTTTATGCTCGTTGGCACCACTGCTAAAATGTATCTTTACAACCTATTGTCTTCGGTAAGATTATATCAACAGCTCCAGATGGACCACTTTTAAAATAAATTCTGATTTCCCTTATCATTGACAGGAATCACATTTACATATTCTCCTGGTGGAACTGATAATGCAGCAGATGATTAATGTGCCTCGATGTACTGATACCTGTAGACTGTTTGATCAATGTCTCGCAAAGCAAGTGTCTTTCATTCAGTACGCTCAGAGTTCAGAAACACCCAGTGATTAATGTAACTAAATGTTTGGGGTCAGCTGAAGCTACAGTTCCTGTTCCTGATTCAATATCAAACTAAAGATAGGTCACAAGAGAGTGGATTAGTCATGTGAAGAAAAAGTCTGAGCGTGCAACTTCAAACTACCTCCTTAAGGAAAGCTACCAAAGAGTTCTAGCATTTCTTA
>NW_011225020.1:0-557 GCF_000146605.3 Meleagris gallopavo | reverse complement strand
GTATGTAAAGGGTGACTGATTTTTTTTTTTCTTGAAGTAAATTTGATGCATAAACTTTACTTAAAGCACACCTCAACTCAATTTTGTGGAATTGGATAGGGCTTCTTAGTTTTATTTATTTGTTTGCGTTTTGTTCTGCACTTTGTAAGGTATGTTTTCATAATTTTGCTCAACAAGGTCTATCAAGACACCCTAAGGCCTGGTGCCTTTCTAGGAGGCTTTGGCTTGTTATTGGCTTTATTTTTACTATATGAACCTGATTGTACTCGTAAACAGAGCTGTAAAAGTACAGTAAATTACAGCTTTAGAAATAGTTATTTTGGTATTTGGCGGATTTTTTTCTGTCTGGCTATGAATTCCTCAATTTTTTTTTTAATTTTTCTAATTCTGTCCTCCAAACGTGGTACTAAGATTTAGAAAGTGGTGTAGATATAAGAAGTATCTTTAGCAACGGAAAAATATTTGGGGAAAAAATAGTGGATCTTTTTTGAAGAAATATATGGAAGAGGTATGTGGAGAGACAGAAACACTCCTTTTTCTGATTCACTGAAAGAAAA
>NW_011225019.1:0-382 GCF_000146605.3 Meleagris gallopavo | reverse complement strand
TGGAAAAAGAAAACAGCTTCAGAAGAACTACATAAAAGGCTCAGGCACATTTTTCCAGCCTAAATTAGACTACATACATTTAGAATCATAGAATCATAGAATTCAGTAACATGAAACAAATGTGAAACTCCTACTTCCTAAGTCCTTTTTTTTTTTTTCCAATATTGTATCTGAAAGAATACGTTTCAATATTGGCAGAGACTGACACATAAATATCTTTGTTGCATCCAGAATCAGTCTGCCTAAGACAGGGTCAGCTTGTAATAGAGGGGAAAAAGGATGTCATCAGCACCCATACATTTTATTCCAAACCACTAGTTACCTATGAGATAAAGAGATGCAAACCCACTTTGTGGTCACCCTCATGCAGTTCACATTTAAA
>NW_011225018.1:0-401 GCF_000146605.3 Meleagris gallopavo | reverse complement strand
TCCTTCCTTTCTACTTTATTCTTTCTTTTTTTTTTTTTTTTCTATTTTTTCATTTTTTTCCCCCCCAACAATGTCTGTACAATTTCACTTTCGATAACACGCGAGTTAATTAAGCCGTGATCTCCTGGAGACAGGTTGCTACAAGGAGATAAGCAGCGGCTTCTGTTCGCCATAAACAGCTGTGCTCCTGACCAGCTTCTGGGGATTTGCTGCTTTTGTACAGAAGACAAAACAATCGCTGCCAATTAAACCTGGACATAATATTTCCCCCACATCGGTGAACCTCCCGACGTCACCTTTTCTCCATCCCTGCAGAGCGGGTGAGGGTGCACTGTGCAGCTTAAGGGAAACAAACGGAGCTGCAGTGCGCTGTGCCACAGCACTGCACTGCATATCCCAGC
>NW_011225017.1:0-423 GCF_000146605.3 Meleagris gallopavo | reverse complement strand
TTTGCATCACTTAATAAATGCCCTTTGTTCCTTGTCTCTGGAAGCCATGGATATGGCCTATGAAACAATAAGTATAAAAGAACTCTCTTATTTTTCTTCTTGGTTTTGTTTTTTTTTTTTTTTTGGTGATATGGGCAGAAGACTTGTATATTTGTCTTATAAACTGTTTCCAATATTAAGACAGCAACGTATCTGATTTTTTACTCCAGAATAAAAAATAATGTTTCTATTAATCAGATTGTGAATAGATAAAACTCTATAAAGCCTTTATAATTGCAGAGGTCAGAATTTCTGTCTGGCACAGTATGTTCTGTTAGGTGTTCATTTTCAATATTTTTTAATAATACGCTTCAGATAAAGCATGACAACTCAGGTATTAAAAAAAACAACTAATTCTTACTTGCCTGGGGAAATGATAGTATT
>NW_011225016.1:0-530 GCF_000146605.3 Meleagris gallopavo | reverse complement strand
AAAGGTGTTTTTTTTTTTTTTAGTCCACTGATGTTCAAAAAGTTTTGTTAGGCAAAGCAGACTTAAGGAAAAAGCTTAAATACTAAAAAGAAATCATATTTGTAAGTCATAAGGAACAGAGCCAGCAAAGCTAAGAATGAAATTTCAGACTTAAAATGGTGTATTACATGCTCTCTATTACATGACTTATTTTAAAAAACAAAACAAACAAACAAAAAACCAGGCCTTTTCCATTGCTTCTGCACTGTACTTCAAATTCTAATCTGAAAAAAAATTTTTACATTCTATTACCTGAAACTACTGTTCACTGAAGTCTTCTGAGAAGAAAAAATATTTAACACTTAATCTTTATTTGGCATATTGTATATTCAATGAATAGCCCTTGGAATTTAACAGTTGGATAAACATCATTTAACTATGTGGCACTAACAATACACATCACTATTAAGAGGAATTTATGTAAAATATAACCCCACTAAGCAGCAGTGATTACCATTCAGTATCATTAAGCTAAGCCAGTTTACTGGGAG
>NW_011225015.1:0-464 GCF_000146605.3 Meleagris gallopavo | reverse complement strand
GCTCCTCCTGCTCGTGCTTCAACAAGAAGAGAGGCAATGGTTTTTTGTTGAGCTCCACAGGAATCTCAACGTGGGTAAAGAGCATCTCTGAATTTGGCAGCGGCACGCTCCACACTGCGCAGTCTAAACGGCACCAAGTCAGCTGAACAAAGCCACAGGAGGGAGAACTTTGCTGCTGTTGGCAAAGCTCAAAATGAAGATGCACGCTGCCTCGCACAAAGACCCTGCTGCAGAACGGCAGCCCGCGCGCATTCACGCCCTGCAGCACACTGCTGGATCTCCTGCCTCTGCAATAGAACCCCCTCACAGCAGCAGAGCAGCACCTGTCGGGATTCAATTGCTCCCACAGACTGCACCGCTTGGCTCTCTACGGTCTGTGCACCACGTCCAGATCGCAGGGAACCATCTGGCCGCCAGGTACAGCAGCAAAACCGTACCGGCCCGGCTCTCCCTCTCTTTCTGCT
>NW_011225014.1:0-493 GCF_000146605.3 Meleagris gallopavo | reverse complement strand
AAGTCTAAAGGGATCATCACTGCATCACTGTGAGATTCAAATGCAGACCCTGTCAATTTTACTCATAGCATACATATCCCGCATACTGCTGCAGAACCAGATTCATATTCAGAGTACCCATACAGCAGCTAACAAATGCAACTTCAAACTGGATTCAGCAGCAGCAGCTTAAGTTATTTTTACATCGCTTCAGAAATAAGTCAACTGGCTACCACCATCAAAGCTATTCTATAGCCTTTTCAACAGCTTAAGAAAATTCAAGTAACCATATTTTTTACAAGATCTTATGTTATATATTACAACAAATGTATCTCACATCTGTCCTCTTTGCAAAAAGCCTAATTAAAGTCAAGAGAAGGGTATCTTAGAGTCATTAAAGCTCTTTCTACAGAAAGCCATCAAAACTGTTTGAAAACTCATTAAGTAGGTTCAGCCTAAGAAGCAGCATACCAAGAGAAGAACAACACGTCTATAGTTGAAAACATTAAACAAT
>NW_011225013.1:0-452 GCF_000146605.3 Meleagris gallopavo | reverse complement strand
ATTTGGTCCCTAGAGAAACTGTGGGGTCGAATCATGCGCTGACAAAGAGTGGCTTTTTTCATGAGGATGACCATGCTCATCTGCAAGGACAGAGTCTAAGCACCAGTGAGTATTTATGCATTTTATACAATTATTACTGAATATAGAGCATGAACATTAATTAGTGCAAAAACTGGAAGCCCATTTTCCCTCATCCTAGGTGTAAATCCTAATCTTTAGGCTCCAAATTTCTATCCAAGCCTTGATATAGGCAATAAGTATTTTATTATACTGTTCAAAGAGTAACAACTTCAGTAACAAGGAAAAATGATCTGTACTATTATTAAACTAAAATCCTTTGTTCTTAAAATATTCAACATTTATACATTTATCCTTTTTCCTGTTTTTTTGTTGTTGTTCACAACATTTGACCTTATCTGTTTATGATCCTAATTTGAATATTGTATGATGTA
>NW_011225012.1:0-565 GCF_000146605.3 Meleagris gallopavo | reverse complement strand
CCAGCTGGGACAGAAGCCTCTTGCTTTTTAAATCAAATGGCTCAAATCACGACGGCAGGGAGCCTTCAGAACAGCAGCAGTGACTGACAAAGGGGCTCTTGTGCTCCTGAGTTTGTAGGCAAGATACAGAGTCACATACAGGATTCCTACATCCCTATCGGGTTCAGATCTTGACCTTCCTAGGGAGTTTGGGGCAACTAATATCTGTGCATTGTTATGTCTGTTCTTTTTCCTCTTCACATCTGCAAAATGTGGTGGCAGTTCTGACCTATCTTGTGGGTTCTGAGGTTGCTGTTCCTAGAAAGTGCTGTTGAAATCCAAGCTGCTATATATATCGTGATTTCTTACCAAGAATGTTCCCTGGAAGAAGGGAGAACTTGTCCTTTTTTTTTCCCCTACACAGCTTTTGGAGGAAAGAGGAGGCAAATCCATTTCTACTGACTCATGTGATGCAGTTTGTTCTGCTTCTTGTTGTGTTTTCTAGATAGAAGGCTTAAGGAAAACACACAGCCTGCTTTACCAGCCATGAATGAGTAAGTTGGATCATTGCAGAATGTGTCTGGTT
>NW_011225011.1:0-410 GCF_000146605.3 Meleagris gallopavo | reverse complement strand
GGGCCTAAAGCCACATCTACAGCCCGAGAGGCCGGCACCAGCCCTGGGCCCAAAGCCAGAGGCAGTGGCCAGCGCCGGCCCTGGGGCACACAGGTGTGCCTTCCTATTGGTTTCTACTGATTCCTATAGGACTCCATTGACCGCTCTGAGGCCATACTGGTCCTTACTGGTTGTTACTTAGCCATACTGGACTTTTCTGGTCCATACTGGTATGCACTCCTCCCAGTTGCGACTGGTTCCTCTGGGACTCCGCTGACCACTACGAGGCCATATTGCGATTTTATTGGGCTGCAAAGAGTCATCTTCACTTCTCAGTTGCTTTACTTCAGTTAACTCCCATTCAATTAACCCCATTCACCCCATTGGGTGACCCTGTGTTGGTTTCCTAAAATTTGGATCTGGGAGGTGAC
>NW_011225010.1:0-415 GCF_000146605.3 Meleagris gallopavo | reverse complement strand
GTGTGTGTAAAAATGACCAGAGTGATTTCCATTATAAGCCTAGATTCCTCTCAGTTTCTAGTGATGCTAATAAGTGCTGGGACTTGGGGTGAAAACAGTCTGAAACTGAAAGTTGGAGCCCAGGTGCTTCCCTAAGAGAGCTGTTTTCAATTAGGACTTGATTTTTAATTTGCCTGCATGAATGCTGTCCTGTCTGTTAATGTACATGGCCTGGTCTTCCTGCAGTGTGTGTGCTGGTAGAGCTGTGCATTGCAGAGGAAGGAGTTGTGCTGATGGACATGGATGTGTCAATGTGTGCACTGTGGTATTTCAGACTCTGCAGTAGTGGCAACACAACACTTGAGTGTGACGGAAGAATGAAGTGGTTGTGATAGTTTCTTTGCTTATTTTAATTTGTTGAAGAGATCTTGTCCCC
>NW_011225009.1:0-442 GCF_000146605.3 Meleagris gallopavo | reverse complement strand
ATCCAGTGAGCTTATTGGCTTGTATTACCAGAAGGTGATTGGAAAGAGTTCAGCAATTGCTACAGTACCCAAAGTTTACTTGAAGCTAAAATATTTGAAGGAAATGGTTTAAAGCAAGATAGACACATTTCTTATCTGTGGAAGAAGTAGCTAAGCATGTTTACAAGATTGCTAACTTTCTTTTTTTTTAATGTAGTTGTTTGTATGCTTCCATAAGCATTGTATGTCTCTATCAAAAAGTGGCAGGATGGAGTTGAAGAAGTGAAATTTTGTAGAACTAATTTGGTGGATTGGAGTGGAGAACAGCAGCTCTTAGGTCAAATACAGCAAAGTCAAGTTTGTTGGTGTATTTTTTTCTTTGCTGTAACCATTTTATGGGAATAGTATTTATTTGTATCATTTCTTATAGCAAGCCTACAAGTGCTTTGTGCTCGACTAATGA
>NW_011225008.1:0-457 GCF_000146605.3 Meleagris gallopavo | reverse complement strand
CGGGACCCACCGCCGTGAGCGCCTTCATACCCCTCCCGGGTGGCCGTGTCACAAACGTCGCCACGGCAACGCGGTGACAGCGTGCTCGGTGCTGGCCGTGGCCCCATTATGATGCCGGCACCGGCAGCCTGCTGCCCGCCCCGCCTGGGAGTGCTGCCCCTCTCTGTTTTCTCTCCCTTCTTTTCTTTCCTCTCAATGTTGCCTTACTCATTTTTCTTTAGGAGCTGTTGCCTCCATTGCCTGCAGGCAGTTGGTGCAGAAATCACAGCTGTTCCAAAGCGCTCTTTACGCGTAACGGTTATGACTGGTTGTTAGAAAGTTGCCCACTTTTGCCTGGAAGGAGCTGACTGCTTGTTAGAAAGCTGCATAAATTACCCAGCACTGTTCCTCTGTGTCACTCTGGTGACTCCGTCGCTCCCGCACCCTGCCGAGCAGGAGTGCCCTATTCCGTAGAACC
>NW_011225007.1:0-376 GCF_000146605.3 Meleagris gallopavo | reverse complement strand
TGCGAGCAGCTGCCGGAGACGCCCTCGGAGGACCCTGATGCCCTTCGCCTGGTGGATGTGTGGAGTCGCTCTCAGCACTCGGGCTGCTGTTGTCTGCTCCCACGGCGTCCTCGCAGCTGCTCTGAGGTAGCCTGATCCTCTGATGTTCGTGGGCCGTTGGTCTCCTGCTCAGTCTCAGGCACACTGGGCAGGTCGCTGTGCTCAGGCAGCTGGGAACTCTGTGATGCTGTCCCCAATGCTGCCTGGCTGGCGGGCGTGGAGCTCACGGTCTCAGGCTCCATGGAGCTGCTGGATGGCCCCGGAGCCGTCTGGCCGGCAGTGCTGGGACCAGCGAGCTCGGTGTTGGCGCTGGAGGCTGTAAGGGGAGGCAGGGAGG
>NW_011225006.1:0-464 GCF_000146605.3 Meleagris gallopavo | reverse complement strand
ATCATCACTATCCTCTCTGTGTTTCCAGTGCTAGGATAATTTCTGACAGTAAAATTCCTTCTTCAACCTTTCAGTTTCTAGTAGTTGTAATAGCAAGGAGATGCCATGCAGTGCCGATGCATGCAAAAAAGAAATAGTTACTCTCTTGTGTGTAGACTCATTCTTTATGGTCAGACCAGACTACAGCTTCCTTTTAATCTCTGAGTCAACACTATGCTGCCCGCAAGAGAAAAAAAACACAAATAACTCAGTTTCAACGCTGAATTTGATAACGAGGATGTCAGATCAACTCTTTTTCTTTGTAAGGTATTACCAGTATCTTATCATCTCAGCAGCAACATAAGGGTTTGAATTCCCCACATCATTTTTTTTTTGTAACAGAAAAGTGTGACAAATTCTATATGCATGTGAAGATTATGTTGAGCTGCTTTCGATATATCACAAAATCACAATTATAGACTCGT
>NW_011225005.1:0-664 GCF_000146605.3 Meleagris gallopavo | reverse complement strand
GCCTCTCTAGAACAACTGTAAGTGCCTTTTCTCTTCTGTGCTGTCATCTCCATGATTCCCCTGCAGAGGAAAAGTGCACACCCTGATCCGTACATCCTGCCTGCATGCTCTGCATGTCTGCTGTCGAATGGTTGTTAGTCAGAGCCCCGTAATCATCTGCATGTGGAAAAACAAAATTGATCTCTGTGTCAAATTCCTCATTTCCATGTTTGTCTTTTTTTTTTTTTAATTTCTCATTTGCATTCCCCATGTTGCTAGATGATGTGAAAGAGCTTTGATGAAGAGGCAGTGTAACGGTGGAAAATGTTGAAAACTAATGTGCATTGCTTAGAGAGAGATTTTTTTTTAATTTCATTTCTATAAATTTTATGATATTGTGATTACTTTGCAGCAGTTACTTTGTTTTATGCCAGTGTAACTAAAGCTGAGCCAGTATCTTGAAGTTTAACTTGGTATTGCTATATTTTAAAACAAAATTAGATTTTAAAATTAAGATTTTAATTTTATTTATACGTGCTAATGATTGCTGTGTACAGACTTAAAAATAAGGACGTTCACTGCTTGTAATCTAGATGTTCTTTGTCTTATAGAAAGGTTGGTTAAAATGTTACTCCTTTTCCTGTATAGTGACTGAAGATGAATCTCTTAAAATGAAAATGCAGTC
>NW_011225004.1:0-611 GCF_000146605.3 Meleagris gallopavo | reverse complement strand
ATGCCAGAGACATTGCGGTGAGAGATGAGGGCATGCACCCGTCCCTCCCTGGTCCCTTTGGCCCTTTCCCGGCAACCGGAGGAAATGTGGAGGAAGGAATTGGGAATGTGACTCTGAGGAAGATGCTGAAGCAGAGGCAGTCGGCATCACATCCAGCACCTCCGATGAGTCATCTGGTGAAGTGGAGGCCACGTCTTCAGCTTCATCTGTGGCTGCAGATCCCATGACTGAGGAGCATGCGTCAGCTTGTGAGGAAGCAGAAGATGTGGGCCCTCAGCATGAGGTGAGCCAGCTGTGCGTGGTCAGCAGCAGGCATGAATTGGAGGCAGAGGCAGAAGCGGTGCCTGGAGTGTGCGCTGTGGGGAGATTCCTGGTGCTGTCTCCTTTCCAGCCAGCTCCATGCATTAGGGTGGACAGCCCCTCTGTTACCCCTGCCTTGCCTTCAAGCAAAGCGGCCTTGAAAGGGGATCCCTTCCCTGGGGCCCTGGCACCCACACCATCACCAGCCAGTGGCATACAGGGGTGTGGTTTTGTTCTCTCCACACAGGTTTCTGCCAAGGCTGAAGAAAGTGCACAGAGCTCTGTGTGCTTCAGAGATGCACCGGAGGATG
>NW_011225003.1:0-457 GCF_000146605.3 Meleagris gallopavo | reverse complement strand
TCCTCATTAAGTCTGTGCCAATTCTGGAGCAGATTTCAAAGGTGCAAGCTCACTGTTTTTTTGTGGTTTTTTTTTTTTTTTTCCCCTTTTGGTGATCAATCTATGAAATAATACTTAAAGAAAATTCCTTAAAAGCTACAGTTCCCTTTTCAAAGCTATCCTCAACAGCTACATACTTTGGCCATTTTCTCATCATATCTGAAGACCAAGACAATTTTTTGGGGGCAATCTGAAGCCTTTACTACAAGAAAGAAAGCAAGTATTACTCATTTGATCATTTTCCCACAATGTATTTTTACGGGAGAGTTGTGGGGACCATATTATATATTCGATGAACAACTTCTGTGGTGTAAAGTGTCTCTTTTGGTATTCAAATAACCACGAAAGCAATGTAGCCGTATCTCATTGCCATGGACATTACCACCTAAACCAACCAGAATGAAAAAAAGGTTATTTC
>NW_011225002.1:0-424 GCF_000146605.3 Meleagris gallopavo | reverse complement strand
AATAGAGACATTGCAAGTGTGCCACTGCCTCTCAGAAGACTCTTCCTGTCATTCAGGGCAATTTAATGTACACATGGATACGATTTATTTAAGTAAAATTCCAGGTGCAGGTCTGTCTGCATTCGGTACAACAGGCTGAGTGGTTTGTAGGTTGTGCTGATCTGCTTCCCATAGAAAGCGCCCTGCTTTGCTACCCATGTTAGAGGAGAAGGATCAGGCCATTTGCTGTTGTGTGTAATCTGGGTTCAGTATTATCGACCCCCCCCCCCGAAGATGTAATAGGTACCACTATTTCTTGCTCTCAAAAAAAAACCCTATATTTTAGATCAAGATATCGCTTTTTTGTATCTGTTGAGATTATTCCACTTGGGTGCTAAGAAATTCATTTCCAAACAGGTTTTCTTTTCTAAAGAACAAAAGGATA
>NW_011225001.1:0-453 GCF_000146605.3 Meleagris gallopavo | reverse complement strand
TCGAAGCAGAGCTGTTGGTCGGACTTGCTGGCACTGGAACTAACATGGCAGGGAGATGGGCTGCTGAGGTCTCAATGTCAGAGTCAGAGATGCTTTCAAGTCTTTATGGCTGCACGGTTCCTCAGCGAGCAGTTACGCCTGCCAGCTCAGTCAAAGCCATCCCTGAGATGCTGTCCTGTACAGCTGTGGAGCCGTTGCTCACATGCTCTGCATCTTGCTTGACGCGCACGACTCACACCATTCCGTGTTTCTCTCTCCAGACAAAGCCCACGCAGCAAGATGAAGGAATCACCAGCTGGAAGTTGGTGTTCCTGCTTTGGGCTGGGAAAACCATCCTCTGGGGCCACACGCCAACTGCAGCACAATGCCAGGGAGCCCTCGGAGACAGAAGTCGTAGTCCTGGCAGGTAAGGGTGCGAATCCAGCTTCCAAAACCCTGCTTTTCAGCAACATA
>NW_011225000.1:0-427 GCF_000146605.3 Meleagris gallopavo | reverse complement strand
GATGCTAAGTAATTTAGCCAGGAAATCTTGTGAGAGATGACTAGATGACATGCCAGAAGCACCCAGTCACATCGGAAAGTTTCTCCAAGGCACAGAGCAGAGATGAGAAGCTGGAATTTACCTTCAGCCTGAGAGCAGCAGGATTCCTGGGAGCAGCCTGGCAGCTTTTCTCAACCCAGTATTTTGCTCTTCCATCACTGGTGTCTTTATTGCACAACAGCTCCGCAATCTTCAGCACCAGATCTTTTCTGTACTGGGTTCAGCCCCAGAGAACGCTGGTTTTCCCCATGCACAGGCAAGACAAAAAAGGTTACTGGTAACTTGATCTTGCAATCCATACAGAACAGGAAAGAAACAACACATTTTCTTCTCTCAGCTCAGGGAATGCCCAGCACAGACGCACTTTAAAAGCCCATTTACAAAGGAA
>NW_011224999.1:0-386 GCF_000146605.3 Meleagris gallopavo | reverse complement strand
GTTTCTTGTGCATGCGCACAAATGATGACAAGATACCGAGAATTCAGAACTGCTGCCTCCAGTGCTGGAGGTTCTGTGCCTGACAGAGTCTTAAACATCCTGCTTTTTCCTCTTACCGTAAGACACAATGGTAGAACTGAACTGGTGGGATTAGTACCTCCAGTCTATTCACGTATATTGAAGGAAAAAATTGCTGGAACAGAGATGCCATTTGGTTTATCCTTAGGGTTTATGCCAAGGCTGCGTGCTCTGAAATGCTGGTACAGTTTGAGTGTCGGAAGTGGCCATGACCTTTCTGCTGCTATCAGTTCATTCCGGGGGAATAACTGCAGCTGACTGCAGCGTTGGTTTTGTTGTTCCATCCCCACAAAAGGTATTCTGAGAAT
>NW_011224998.1:0-453 GCF_000146605.3 Meleagris gallopavo | reverse complement strand
CCCATATATCCTGTCTCTGTGCCAGGAACAATCTACTCTCATGGAATGGATGGATGTAAAAACTAATTTTTTTTCTTTTTTGTATTTTTTTTTCTTCTATAACTTTTTACCCTCTTCTGTTACTCTCTCTCTGAAAAGTTATTGGCACTATTCATTTGGAAATATCATCTCAACTTTACATTCATCAACTTCTCTTTTAGTTCCTTCAACTCAAAGATAACTGCCTCAGTGGGAGAGAACTCAATAGCAAACAAAGACAGAACTAAAGCTGAAGCTTGATCACATCTTATGTGATGCTGGTGTTAAAGTGCAAAGCACAGAGACATCTCAGTGTTCTTGTAAACAAATCTGAACATCAGAATCAGTCAAGCAGAAGACTGTCACCAACTGAGAGCTTGCAGCTTAAACAGCTGATGTCAGGGAATACTGATGATGAACGAGATAGCCCAATGT
>NW_011224997.1:0-539 GCF_000146605.3 Meleagris gallopavo | reverse complement strand
ATGCAGGACGCTGTTCCACTGCACACCGGCGCTTGGGGTGGCACCGGATTGCCTGCACCAGACGGGTCCTGCAGCACAGAGAGACAGATCAGCCACAAGAAAGAGACTCGCCTTATTGTCAGGAACGTGTTGTCCAGCAGCGCCTTGTTGCTGAGAGGTGTGATTCCTGCGTATGGCAGGAGAGAAGCGGAGAGTGCAGTGCTGTTTTCCACCTTCCAGGTCATTTCTCAGGGTGCCAAACACCAAGGCACAGAGTGCTTTTCTAACTAAACCCTTCTAAAGGACACCTTCCAACTCTGATATCTGCGCTGGTTGTGCCAGAAACGACACAACACGGTACCCAAAGGAAGGGGCAGGGGAGTCCATCCATCTCAGGGAAAGGGCTGGAAGTCCTGGCACGACTGGCTCAACGGAGCCTGTTAGTTCATGCTGGAAACAGCAAGGTTTCTTTTCCGTGACAAGGGGAACCACCACTGCACACTGCGTCCCACCAACACCAGGCTCGGAGCTCTGCACCACATCCTCCAGGAGGATGCACA
>NW_011224996.1:0-452 GCF_000146605.3 Meleagris gallopavo | reverse complement strand
AATGCAGTACATACTGATCTCAGTAACTTCATTTTTTTTTGTTTCTATTTCTTTCAAATTTTCTCTTTATGTTTTTTCCCAATCCCAGAGGTAGAAGTTACACAAGCACAGGACACTTCCTTATCTGCTCTTAGCAGAATTTTTATTTCATTAAAAACTCAAGGAAATTAATAAGAACATCTGGAGACCACATCTTCTGTCAGGTTTGGGAACACACTGTTTGTAAACTAAGGCTCTCTGCATGAAAACAAAAAAGAAAAAAAAACATAAATCTACCACTAGGTTTTCCTGTAAACAAAACAAACAAAAAAAATATCATCTGCATTCCTAAGGAGATCATGGTAATACAAAAATTAAGCTTCTAAAGTTGTTAAGATACCAAACCATAGGAATCGAAGATCCTCCTTCTTCTTCCATTAATGCAAATAAACCTTTCCCAAATATTAAACCGA
>NW_011224995.1:0-469 GCF_000146605.3 Meleagris gallopavo | reverse complement strand
AGTATAACTCCAAGTGATTTGTAAAGAGAAGATGTTTCCTAGAGGAAGCTGAACGTACTAAGTATGCCTTTGAGCTGTATCTACGCAGTCCCAAATACAAAGTGCTCGTGGAACATTTACTGTAACCATAGTTCTGTAACTGCTCTTCCCAGCTGGGGTGTTTGACCTTCCTTTTGGTGAAGTGATGAAACACTGCTGGTCTCTGTTTGTGCTTCTAGGCACCTGGAAGTTGTTAGGAAAAGAAGAATTGTCTCCAGCTCTTCTTGGTGATGTAAGTAACAGCTTGAATGTTGCTGCCCACTGGGTAGGCCCAAAGGAGCAGATGACACTTAAGCAGCTGTTCAATCAGCCTTGGCTCCTGCAAGGTTATTCTGCTGCTGTTCAGTGGCAAAGTAAATACCCAGGAGGTACAAATACCCGAGGAGGCCTAAGTATTTCCTGGGATCTTTTCTGGCCCACTGTTATCCTC
>NW_011224994.1:0-672 GCF_000146605.3 Meleagris gallopavo | reverse complement strand
AAGGGCGATGGCAAAAGTACAAATAGTGGGGAGGCATGGCAGGTTGATTATATCACCTTGCCACGATCTCGTAATGGTAAGCGTTATGTGCTCACCATGGTGGAGGCAACAACTGGGTGGCTTGAAACCTATGCAGTACCCCACGCTAACCGCCCGAAATACCATACTAGGTCTTGAGACACAAGTCCTGTGGCGACATGGTACCCCAGAAAGAATTGAGTCAGATAATGGGACTCATTTTAAAAATTCTCTTGTAGGTACCTGGGCTAAAGGTCATGGTATTGAGTGGATTTACCATATTCCCTACCATGCACCGGCCTCAGGTAAGATTGAACGATACAATGGGTTGTTAAAAACTATGCTGAAAGCAATGGGAGGCGGTACATTTAAGCACTGGGAGAAGCATTTGGCAGAAGCCACCTGGTTAGTCAATACCAGAGGATCTATCAATCGTGGTGGTCCAACCCAGTCCAGCTCCCTACATACCGTAGAGGGAGATAAAGTCCCTGTTGTACATGTAAAGAATATGTTGGGAAAGGCAGTTTGGGTTATTCCAGCCTCTGAGAAGGACAAACCTCTTCGTGGAACTGTTTTTGCCCAGGGACCTGGGTCCACTTGGTGGGTGATGCAGGAAAACGGGGATGTTCAATGTGTACCGCAAGGGAACTTGAT
>NW_011224993.1:0-452 GCF_000146605.3 Meleagris gallopavo | reverse complement strand
GCAGTCACACCCTGCTAAGCACCAGGCCCCCTCATCCCCAGTGCTGAGTCTCACTGCAAGCAGTGGGTAACAGCTCATAGAAACCAGGCGCAAGAATTTGATAGGAGAGGCAAACTATTACTCAGTTGTGAACTGGCTGTTCCCTTCCATGCCTGACCATTTCATATACTAACGTAGCCAGTCAGCATCCCCTAAGCTTTTTCACTACCCAGATCTTGCCTCCAAGATACAGGTCTGCTCCAATATGGGCAGAAACAGATGGAGAAGCTCAAATTGGGAACTGGGGATCAAGTCCCAAATTATTCCTGAGGAAGTTCTCGAGCTACACAGCGCAGCATCAGCACCTTCTAAAATTTGTCTAAAAGGCTACAATTCAAGTACTGCAGCAAATTCTTCCCTTTTCTGATAACCTCCCCCAGCCCAGCACGTACATACAGCCACTACAGGAAAGC
>NW_011224992.1:0-433 GCF_000146605.3 Meleagris gallopavo | reverse complement strand
TGCAGTAAAATAGTTTTTTTTAATTAGTCTGATATTTATAGACAGTGATCTCAAACAGCAGTTATGGTGAAGAAAAAGTAAATAAAGTTTTCATAGAACTCAGATTTAAAAAATTAGTTAAATTTGTTAAAACTGTGAAAGTGTTTTTGTGTATCTAAGAAATATTCACCTTGCTTGACTAGATTTATATCTGCATATTGTGTTGCCAGATGGAGGTAACGCCATTCTTTAGAGATACACAGATATAAATACTGAATAACAGAATTCTGTGACCAAGAACCCAGAATTTATGATCTAATACCTTAATTTCCAAGGTACTTACCTACTTGCAGTTTGCATATGTTGATAATTAACATTATTAGACACATTCCCACTTTTTTAATTTTATTTGAAAATGCTTTTCTCCCTCAATTTTTTCTTTTTGATATCAAGT
>NW_011224991.1:0-440 GCF_000146605.3 Meleagris gallopavo | reverse complement strand
GGGCCATATAGGGAGTCCTTTTTGCCCTTTAGTAGTGTATTTTTTTTTCCTATGTCCTTTCATTATTTTCAGTATCTTGTTAATGTTCACTTCTTCACATCAAGTACTTACAAATATTTGTATACAACTCCAACAGCTCCATGTTTTCATGTTTGTCATTCAGATCTCTGTAGATGCAGCCCATGGTTATAGTCCTCGAGCAATTGACATGAGCAATGTTACCCTCTCCAGAGATGTGCATGTAAGTCAGAAGCACTTTTAACCCTTTTGGTAGTTAAAATGGTTCTTTTTATTTTATTTTATTTTTTCTCACCATTGCTCTTTGATTCTCTTTTATTTTTAAAAAAGCAGTTCTTTCTGAAAGGCTCCAAAATTTCTTTTATTCCAGATTACTTTTCTAAGTCTTGTTGGCAAACATCATTCATTCTAAAGAGAATTCT
>NW_011224990.1:0-344 GCF_000146605.3 Meleagris gallopavo | reverse complement strand
TTTCAAATTAATACAGCAGGAATAAAAAATGTGCCGTTGTTAATTCACAGCACAGTTCAGTGAAATACCCAAGAATTTCCAAGCTTGAAACACATTGCAGTGCATATATGTATATGAATATACACACACACTATATATATAATTTTAAAAAAGTTAACTTTTATGAGTATGTATAATAATTTGTACCTCCATCTATACACACAGTTGGTACTTTTCTTTGTGAAGGAAGCAGACAAGGTAACACAATGAGAAAGTAGCATTGATGATTATAGTGAAGTTGGGATGGAGTGGGATACTTCTGTGACTTAGTTTGTTTTTTTATGTATGTTAGCTGTTGTTTTTTT
>NW_011224989.1:0-383 GCF_000146605.3 Meleagris gallopavo | reverse complement strand
CAACATTTTTTTGTCTATCCAACAACTGCAGGGCTTCTGCCATGTATATAGTAAATACGTTACATGCCTGTTTAATCCCCCGGCAGTCCAGCATCCCCCTGCAAGGAGAAATAAAAAACCCAACCCACAGTAAATACCACTAAGATATACAGGGAGGGCTTAGCATTTTAAGCAAGAATGTGGTTTCCTGTATCCAAAGGGGGCTGTTTGTTTAGATTACTATTTCTGCACATAGTCAATAATTTAAGTACACTACGGTGCTGTGCCTCCTCTTGCAGTTGCTGGATAATTTTTCTCAGAGGAAATCCTCCATCACGGTTGTACATGTTTTCTGTTGCTGAGCCATGGGCTTCTGAAGTTGTGTGGGCTGTTGTCCCTCCCTC
>NW_011224988.1:0-514 GCF_000146605.3 Meleagris gallopavo | reverse complement strand
ATTTGCATGCTAGAAGAGTTACATGTATTTGGAAGTGATGCTTCATCAGGTTCAGCATTTGAATATTTGCAAACTACTAGGAAACCTAAGCCATGTGTCTGCAAATTCACTAAGTCTGGTTACCCTCTTGTATCATTTTCACGTTGGTGTAATTTCTCTCAATTATTCCTTGCAGATGTCTCCAAATGCTTTTTGGAAAGACAGCTTTTTTCTTCTTTTTTTTTTTTTTACTACAAGTGCTTGGAGATGAAAAATATTTTGATTTAATCTAGGCACAGTGTCACTGAGTCACCCTCCTCTGTAAATTTCCCCACTACCTACAGCATTCAAGTGTGATGACATGATCATATCTCAATACCATTTCATGTAAGAACACACGTACTTACTATTTTCAAAAAGATTGTATTTTTCACAGCCAGGTGCTAATTTTTCTGTCTGTCTGCAGCACTGATAAATTCCTTCTGTCCAGAATTTAGGATGATATTTTATCATTATATTGCTGTTGTTCTTTATT
>NW_011224987.1:0-529 GCF_000146605.3 Meleagris gallopavo | reverse complement strand
TTATTTATCCATTGCTTCTGAAATAGTGAAATGTAACAAAATGATAGTGGTATACAGAGGAAGGTTCTTGCTTTTAACTTAAGGGGAAAAAAAAAAAGTATCCAAGTGTGACCTGTTGTAATCAGGCCAGTATTTCTCATTCAAGGTGAACTTTACAGACCTCAGCTTTATATGCTGTATTTCCTTCATTTCTATATGCTGAAAAACACATGCTAAACTTTCATACAGTTGCACTAAAACTACCTGCATATTTGAGTTTGGAATTTTATGTTGAAAAAGTAATCAATATACAGCTGGATATTATATAATATCTTATAGTGATAGAAATATTTCTGTATTTCTTAATTTTGAAAAAGCCAGTTAGAAACTCTCTTGCAACAATAAGTTTCTTAAACTACATCTGTTTATTATTATTATTTTTTGTAACAGTGGAGACTTTCTTCTGTTCAATTTAACATGTTTCTAATTGATGTCTTGCTATGTCAATGTATGGATTGTATCTTAAGCTTTGTATTTAATGCTTTAGTGT
>NW_011224986.1:0-309 GCF_000146605.3 Meleagris gallopavo | reverse complement strand
AAGATAAGCAATATTTGTTTTAAATATGGACTTTTTAAAATTCTGAAGTTATGTGCGTAATCCATGGCTGTTGATGTAAGAACTGCCTAGTATAGTTCTTTTTTTTTAAGAAAATCCTAATTACCTGATCAGTCTGTATATTCCCCAGAGTTATGAGTGTTTTTCAGAAGCTGCTGGTGTGTGTTTTAACTATCCCACCTCTACACAATCTTTCGAAGAGCTTGTGCTATTATGTGAAGAGGAAAAATTAAGCAGATGAAAGAAAATAAATTGTAGTAATGAGACACTAAACATGATACATCAGATTTT
>NW_011224985.1:0-502 GCF_000146605.3 Meleagris gallopavo | reverse complement strand
CTGTTCAAAAGGGGTATAAACACATGGCTAAAATTCTGCTGTGTTGGAACACTCCAAGCTGAGTTCCTGGAGATTTTTAGCTTTCCATGGTTACATATGCCTACATTGCATCTGTCTGGTTGTTTTCAGTAAAGACTGACTGTATGTGAAAAACGTATACAAATATTGTCTTTTTGGTTGTTTGGCTTCTTTGTTGTTGTTGTGTTTTTGTGTTGTTGTTTTTTTTTTCACCCAAGTTATCATGAATTGCCAGTGTAGGAGCCAGGTATGTATCTCATATTGTGGTGTTCTGGATCCTTTCACTCTGCGTGCCATTTTCTTCCAAGGGCAGCAATAGCTAACTGGCTAATGGAGGATGGAGCTGAATTGTATTAATTTTATATTTGTCTCAGGGGATCAGCTCCATGAATTCCATTGCATGAGGGAAGCTAATGTTTGCCCTGATTTGAATGTAACTTTTTAATGTCTTTAAAAATATATTTTGTTTAATAATGTGGATTTT
>NW_011224984.1:0-458 GCF_000146605.3 Meleagris gallopavo | reverse complement strand
TGCTGATACTGCAAATGAACCCCAAACAAACAAAAGCCTACCACAAAATATATTGACTCATGACATTTTTAACCAGCATCTGAAATGACAGGGGCAGAGTGCTTTGTATGTTGGCTAATTGATAGCTTAGCCTTTGATTGATGAGATGCAATTTAGTAGAGCATCAGCTGCATGAGCAAAGCTGAAATAGTTTGTGTGCACCAGCTGGATCTCCAGACTGAATTAGAGGCCTGTATTGACTGTGACACTGTGTTATTTAAGGGATTGGATCTGTGCCATCAAGTGTCTGAAGCAATGAACTGCTTCTCTCTGCTCAACAATCACCTTCCTTTTTTGTGAGCTCCTCCATACAAATAATGATTTTAGGATACTTACTTTATTTCGGTGACAAGACTAATAAGAACCAAACTTGTTTGTTTCTTTCTTTTTCCTTCAGAAGTTTCAATCTTTGTAGTTTT
>NW_011224983.1:0-614 GCF_000146605.3 Meleagris gallopavo | reverse complement strand
CAACATCGCTGCGTTTCCACTCTCAGCACTGCTTCACTCCTCCAGAGCCAGGGCCACAGACAAAGCAGCCGTCAGTCAGTCAGCTGGAAAAGCATCCCGGTACTCTGCAAGGGGACAGAGTGCTCTGCTCTGACAGCTTCCCTCAGCAGCCCTGCACTGAAATGCTTTGTGGGCTTCCTCCAGCAAGCTGCTGAGGACAGAGGCAGTCACATCAGCTGCCTCTGCATTAACTGGGAGATGATTTTATGTTCATCCCTGGTCAACACAACAGAGGCTGCTTTCTTTAACGTCTTTATTACACCTTCTTAGCTGAGTATAACATTTCTAAAACAGTTCTCAGCACTACGAAAGATAATATTCAAGACATTATAGCTATACGGAATGGAGACATTCCAAATGAATTAAATGAAATTTAAAGAAAAGAAACAAACAAAAAACCCAAGAAGCTGCTTCCTTCAAAAGTCAGAGTATTCTGACGAGGAGAAAACAGCAAAACTAAGCCTGCCATCATCACGTCATTGCCATCAGGGCTCCAACTAAGGCAGCCAGCTGCCCAGGGAAGAACTTCTATGAGATGCTGCTCAGTGACGGCACCCAGAGTGAAGCAGCAAGGA
>NW_011224982.1:0-401 GCF_000146605.3 Meleagris gallopavo | reverse complement strand
CTGATTCTTCATCCGCCTGACATGTCACGCCAACAAATGGCTTTTTGTGCACTCTGTCAGTGTCTTAATCAGAGTGTCACGCCAGCCTGCAGCACCTCCACAGCTCGGAAACCTCTCCCAACACTTAATCCTTCAACTTGTATACGTTGTACAGACATTCAGATGAGGGCCGATAATACAGGGAGTATTTACATTGTTTCTGTCATCGCTGAGTATTTGTCACACGTCATAACGACGGGCCAGGCAGCACAGGCGGGCTCAGCAAGAGGAAGGAGCTCTGTCTGCTCTGCTGGGGGCACTTGCTCTGCATCATAGGATCACAGAGTCATAGGATCACAGAGTCATAGGATCATAGAGTCATAGAATCATAGAATCATAGAGTCATAGAATCATAGAATCAT
>NW_011224981.1:0-480 GCF_000146605.3 Meleagris gallopavo | reverse complement strand
TCATTCTGTTTCCTGTCTTTCTTCCATCACTCAGTAGTGAATCTTCTTTCCTCATCAAATTTAGTTTAAAGCTCTGGTGATAAGCCCTGTCAGCTTGCAGCTCAGCATATTCTTGACCAGCCCATTCTGGTCAGTTGCATTCCATCCAGTGTCAGCATGTCCAGCCTATTAAGAATGTGTTCTAGACTGCAGATCCCAAAGTCCTCACTCCTGGCTTCCTATCAGAATAGTTTCTCTGCTACACCCCAGGCTTTCTGGTTTCACTGTACACCGCTTCAGGTCCCTGAATCTTAAACATAATAGACATAAGGACACAAAAAAAAAAAAAGTAATTTGCCAGTGACTTTTCAGCTGAATGTGCAAATTTACCCAGCAATAAAATGCTGCAGGGGACTTTGGGGTGATAAAAATGTTGGAGAGGGAGGGGGAGTCACACAAGCAACTTCATTCCTCTGTGGTTTGCACCTTCTGCTCCTCTTG
>NW_011224980.1:0-315 GCF_000146605.3 Meleagris gallopavo | reverse complement strand
GAAAAAAAGGGGGAGAACCTACTTAGGAAAAACATAACAGAATTCTAACTAGGAGAGAAAAGCCTACAATCACAACATGCTCTTTACAACACACACTGAACTTACCCAGATCGAAGCAATTCTTCATCAACATTGTGAGGTCAGTCTTTTTTTTGTCGTCAGTTTTTGTTTGCTGTTTTTTTTTTTTTTAATGAAATTATGCCCCAAATTCATCTATATCACAAAAACTCCCCACCTAAATCACGACATCTACACTTCCATTTTCTAATTTGTTTTTGTCTTCCTACTGGGGTCAGATGGAAACATTACTCCTGT
>NW_011224979.1:0-324 GCF_000146605.3 Meleagris gallopavo | reverse complement strand
CTCCCAAAGAAAATTTCTATTTGCTGAATGGATGCTTCATTTTAATTTGTTGCCAACTATTTGAAACTTAAAGCTAGTTTCCAGCTGTCTTTCAGAGTTCAGGGAGGCATCTGTCCTTCGTATTCTTCTGAAATGATTTGTCTACTTATAAGTTTGTTTCTAAAACTGCTCTTGCTTGTTGACACTTTTTTTTTTTTCTTTTTTTTTTTTTTTTCCTTGATTCTGTGCAGTTAGAACACCCTTGTTTTGTCTTCATTCCTCCACCCCCAAGCCTTTCCTTCTTTGCAGCTGCCTGTGGATTTTGTTGTGAGCTGCCCACAACAA
>NW_011224978.1:0-332 GCF_000146605.3 Meleagris gallopavo | reverse complement strand
AGACTTTGCGTATTGTAAAGTGACACTTCCTGGAGCACTGTGTGTAGTTGTCTGCCTCCATTTGGGCTTTAGATGTTTATTTATTGGTTTGGGTTTGTTTTTTTTTTTTTCCGTTTTTTTAAACTTTTTTTTTTTTCTTTTCCTGTAGCTTTGAAGTTGCTTTTTGGTAGCTGATGCACTTTGGACGCCTTTGGGTGAGCAGGACCAAGCAAGATGAACAATCTGTGCAAGAGCTTTCTGAAATGCTAGATGTAAATCATAATTTCTGATGTGTCAGTGTGAGCACAGGCTCTATCTGATAACTTCAGATGAGAAATACTGCACAGTCCCTG
>NW_011224977.1:0-547 GCF_000146605.3 Meleagris gallopavo | reverse complement strand
AGATAAGAGATGCCAGCTCTGGCTGGGCACTACATATTTTAAGTGCTAAAATAATTTAAAAATAAGGTTTAATTACTTTTTTTTTTTTTTAACCCTTTAGGTAAAAAACTCAGTGCGATGCATCCAATATCATTACACAGGCTAGGGAGCAACTTAAGCAATTAAGTTTTCTAGAAGTTTGTTCTCATTTTACTACATGCAGCCATAGAGAACTAGTTCTAACTATAGTTAGTAAATTAAATCAGTATGCTTAGGTTAATAGATTAATGACTTTCTCAAGAATGCAATGTGTTGGCAAAGCACAAACGTAAGCCAAAGGGCAAGGCGGACATAGAACGCTTTCATAAACAAGGGGAGATATTAAGACTTCATTAGATTTTCAATACTAAACATGTGGTAAGTGAAATCTTGCATCAGTAATGGTAACAGACATACTAAGAACTGCCTTTACAGTCAAAAGGAGTGGTCACTGCAGAAGAGCACACAAAGAACAAAAAGAGTCCTTGAGAGAATAAAAGTTAAAATATTTTTTAATATAAGTAATATT
>NW_011224976.1:0-356 GCF_000146605.3 Meleagris gallopavo | reverse complement strand
GGCAGAAAGTTAGTGCAGTGGAAGCTCTCCTCGCCTGCGTCTGATCACATTTGTGCCTGCAGGTCCTCCTGGTGGATTCCCAAGCAGAGTCCTGTTCCTGAGCCCGGGCCGGATGCCAGAGGTAAGTCACCAGCCTTCATCTCACGCTCTCTGCTCACATGCGGTTGTGGTAGTTGAGGAAGGGTTCAGCTTTTCGCTGCCCGCTGATTTCTACTCCACGAGCAGCCTGGGTGCCAGCCAGCTGCCCACCTCTCCAGCTTTGCAACTTTCGACCCAGGTCTGGGTGCCACGGCGCCAGCTGAGCCCCTTCCAGTCGCTGCAGGTCCCTAAGGAAGAGCGAGATGACAACACACGAT
>NW_011224975.1:0-494 GCF_000146605.3 Meleagris gallopavo | reverse complement strand
CATCAGAAGCCAACCAGGCAGAGCAGAAAGATGGCTTGGATGAACAAGGATTTTCTTCTAGAGCTCAGGCAGAGAAAGAAAGTGTACGGTCTCTGGAAACAAGGTCAGGCAACATGGGAAGACTACAGAAATACTGTTTGCCTTTGCACAGTGAAAAATTGTGTGGCCAAAGCTGTTAGAGCTGAAGCTGGCCAATACTGTGGGGGACAATAAAAGATGTTGTTTTTTTTTAAATATGTTAACAACAAAAGTAGGATCAGAGAGAACAGCTGTTCATTACTTGGTGAGAATCATCACTTTACAAATAGGGATATAGACAAAGCAGATACATTTAATGCCTTCTTGGTCTTCAGCACTGATGATGGGTTCTGGCACACCAGGTGTCCCAAGTTGGAGGACAATCAGGAACAATCAGCTCCCACCCAACCTCAAACTTGCGCAGGATTTGCTGCTTTAGCTTGATGCATAAAAATCTATGGGACCAATAGGATTCA
>NW_011224974.1:0-418 GCF_000146605.3 Meleagris gallopavo | reverse complement strand
GGTTCCAGCTATATATGCATAGTTCCAAAATTAATCCATTCAGGTAACAGACATTTTGGTCTAGACATTTCAAATAGATGTGGACGTAGCAGAATATAAAGTATACTCTGTATGTTCTTTGGTATGCTTTATTTTGGAGTGAAAGAGCCAAGCCTTCGGGACAATAGTCTGTCACTGACCTTGGACACACTTGATGATCAGGAGTATCAGATACATCAGGATTCGTGTTTTGAAAAACTAAAAGCGTTCAAAAAAAAAAAAAAGAATTAGAATTATTCAAATCAACTGTGTAATGTCTTAAAGTTTTTCAGATCCATATAAAAAACTGACACAGGTCTTTTCTGGAATGGAACACAAAGATAAATAAAAAGGTCTCATATTAGCTTGTAAAGTCCAAAAAAGTCTATGTCAAAAAGTA
>NW_011224973.1:0-491 GCF_000146605.3 Meleagris gallopavo | reverse complement strand
AAAGAGAACTTGTGTAACAAATAGCTTTTGCTAAATCTATTTTTTGCTTTTTTAATTTTTGTAAGGGGTTTTAAAAACTCTTTTGTAGTTTAGGTGAAGTGATGTAGCAAGCTTCCATGTTATTTTCCCAAATCTTTTCCCCAAAAGTGGAATATGACAGCACACTCCTCATTACATACACATATTGAGACACAAAACCTTACAGTAACATTTCAGATAGAATAATTTTGGAACTGTACTTTCTAATGGTTCAGCTTTATGAACAGCAAAATCTTGAGAAAGATTGCTATGTTCTGCATACTAATACTTGTAAGTAACAATGGAATACCATAATATTTAGTACTTGCAGACTTGTTGAGCACCCTACTGTAAACAGAAACTGCAAAAAAGGATTAAATATTAGTGGAAGAACACATAAATGGAGAACTGAGCTTCTCTGATACACAATTTGAAATAGTTCTAAAGAATACAGTACTTATTACTAAGTTGAA
>NW_011224972.1:0-603 GCF_000146605.3 Meleagris gallopavo | reverse complement strand
TGTCAGCGCTGAGCTGTGCTGACTCAACTTATGGCAAATAATTGTGTGCATTTTGATACCCTGGCTAAACACAGCCCTGAAGAGCAAAGAATGTGTGGCCATGCTTTCTAGTTTCAAGTGAAGGAATTTCAAAATAGAATCATAGAATCACAGAATTGCTCAGGTTGGAAAAGACCTTAAAGATCATCAAGTCCAACCACAACCTAACCATACTACCCTAACTCTAACAACCCACAACTAAATCATGTCCCTGAGCACCACATCCAAACAGTTTTCAAACACATCCAGGGATGGTGACTCAAACACCTCTCTGGGGATCCTGTTCCAGCGCTTAATCACCTTTCTGTAAAGTTTTTCCTGATATCCAAGCTAAACTTACCCTGGCACAACTTGAGGCCATTTCGCCTTGTCCTGTCACTCACCAGTGAGAAGAGACCAACCCTACTCTTGCTGTTGTCACCTTGCAGGTGTTGGAAGAGAGCCATAAGGTCTCCCTTCAGCCTCCTCTTCCCCGGACTGAACAGCCCCAGTTCCTTCAGTCTCTCCTCGTAGGCCATATTCTCCAAGCCCTTCACAGCCTTGTTGCCCTTCTTTAGACCTGCT
>NW_011224971.1:0-407 GCF_000146605.3 Meleagris gallopavo | reverse complement strand
TCTTCTGGTATAGGTAAGAGTTTTTGTTGCCCAATTCCTTTTTGAGGTAATGTGATTTTTTGTTACAGGTATTCATCAACTATGAAAGTAAATCGTCTACCAAACACAGAAGATGCCTTAACTTTCTATTTGATTTTAAATTTCCAACATTCCTTATTTTTTCTGTATGTGTCTCTTTGTATAAATTCTAAGATATAGTGTACATAGTGTACAGTAGTGTATATTGTCTGAGTACCTGGAAATATCGATAGTCCATGGAACTGGAGCATTAACTCCTTAATTCCCAGTGCACTGCATGATGTTATAATGTGGTGTACTAATAAACAAAAATCAATAAAACCATGACGGAAATACAAAAAAAAAAAAGGATGGGTTTAAAATAGCATGAAATTTCATTAATTAAAACA
>NW_011224970.1:0-507 GCF_000146605.3 Meleagris gallopavo | reverse complement strand
AATTTTATCTCTGATGTAATGCTATGGAATTACACAAGGGGTCATCTGGTTAAACAAGGACAAAGAAAACAGGTCAGTTAGCAAGCAGACATCAAAAGTCAATGGGATTACATTATATCTTCATCTTCCCAACAGGGCTTATAGTCTTAGTAGTGTTTCCAGGGAAGTTATACTAACTCCATGTTAAAACAAAAGCTGAACAATATTTCAACAAAAAAATACTGCATGTTTTTGTTAAGCACTTTCACACCATGCCATGACAGTAACTAAAATTAAGTTTGCAAATGAAAAGGTTTTTATTTTTTTTTTTTAATATAGGAAACCAGATTTGGATGCACTACCTCTCTTCCACAGTTGAATAAGATTCACAATTAAAAAAAATCATTCCATAGAGAACAACTGAAGTTGAACCTCAGAACTTGAAAAACGTTTCAAAAACGGAATGTGTAATAAACATATGCCTATTTGATAAAGGTAACTCAGACATCATGCTGGTATGGCTGATTG
>NW_011224969.1:0-502 GCF_000146605.3 Meleagris gallopavo | reverse complement strand
CCTCCGTGATGAAGTTCCCTGACATCTAATCCCACGTCGCCCCCCTTCGGCGTTAAACCATCCCCTTTGTCCCATCACCATCTCGACACGTAAAAAGCTCATTTTCATCACGTTTATCGTCTCCACTGAAACAAGGAAGGCCGCAACGAGCAGCCACAGCAAGTGTTGGTGACGGGGCAGGCACAGAGCAATGCCTGTGACAGTGTCACAGAGAGTTCTTGTGAGCTCAGGGCAGAGGGGCTGACCCCAGCGCTCACGGAACCCCCCGCTGCCACTCCTCGAGCTCCCTTGGCAGGTAAGGCAGCAGGCTGCTCTGCTCCTGGCACTGCGGCCCTCCAGGGGATCCCAGTGCCCCAGATCTCACCCAGCGCCCATTTGGGCATTTCCCCACAGAGAGAATTCCTCCACGCACGCCGACGGTGCTTCCGACACCCGACGCCGCTTTCTTTGGATCCCTTGTGCCACCACCGGCCACTGCTGCAATGCAGCCCAGCATCGGCGC
>NW_011224968.1:0-498 GCF_000146605.3 Meleagris gallopavo | reverse complement strand
ACATATGTCCTGGGAGAGATACATTTCAAAGGGAAGGTGCCATGGGATGCTTCCTGGATCAGTGCTGACTTTTTTTCTTGGGTTTGCAGGAGTCATTTACAGGAATGAGTACAGCCACTATTCGCTTCCTCCTGAAAAATCTATTCCTATGGGAATATGACCCACTTGATAACAAAAATGATACAATGGTTCAACACGTTCTCACATACTGTTAAAGAAAAATGTGTGTAGTGCTTGGGTTTTTTTGTTTTGTTTTTGTGTTGTTTTTTTTTTAATTAAAATTATTAATGATTTTTTTTTATATTATTCTTCATTACATAAAAGGGCAATTGTAAATCACAATAATGTTGCCTGAGGAATGGACAGTATTTGAAGCCGACCAAATGAAAGCAAATGTATACTGCCACACTGCAGCAAGCAGCACGTGTTCTTGACTCTAGGAAATCCTATTTCAGTGGATCAGAAATGTAAAAGACATGCATAAGCCCTATTAAGAGT
>NW_011224967.1:0-584 GCF_000146605.3 Meleagris gallopavo | reverse complement strand
AGTAACAGAGAGCCTTGCTGAGGAAGCTTGTTCCCTGTACCGCATTTCCTCAGAGACTCTGCAAGATTTGTTGAAAACTCAGTGGGACGTATTTATTGTAGGTAATGTTTGAGTGCCCAGCAGGAAGAGGCTCGGGATGCTGAAATGGAAGCCGGGGGCTTCTGTCTCCCAGGAGGCAGGCGTCGTCAGGTCCACTTTGGAGCCTGCCGTTGTTTGCGCTGAGCTCAGGAGATCCCTGAGCGTGCCGCTGTGTGCTGCGTGGCCCAGCCCCAAAAGGGGATTCCCGTGTGGCAGGAGGGAAAGGGGGAAGGAGGCCGAGGGCCCTTTTGTCGGCTTCGGCTCCTCTGTGGCCTCTTGCTGGCCGGAGAGAAGGGCTGCCCGCTGGGCACAGGGAGCGCCTTGTAGCTCCCGTCCCGTGCCCTGTTCTCCAGCCCCCTCCTCATCCTGTGCAGAACGCCCACTCCCAGCAGCAGCAGAACAGGTGCCGGTGTAGAACCTTCCCCATGTCACAGCTGTCTCCTTGGTCGCTGCCGCCCCACCTGGCGCACTCGTCTCTGAGCGTGCTGGGCAGGTGGCAGCCATGT
>NW_011224966.1:0-482 GCF_000146605.3 Meleagris gallopavo | reverse complement strand
AAATAAATGCTAGCATTGTTCTGCCCTACAATCAGCACCACCAACAGTAACACTGATTTTATAGCATGTGGTTCTGCTCACAGTTTTGCTAATGAAACCTGTGACATAAACAGAAATCAGCTCAGTGTCTTGGAGTTTAGTTCTGCAGGGTTAAAAGCCTTGTTTGTTTTTTTTTTTTCCCATAATGAATATTATCTGAAGACACATAGTACACCAATTTGCTGACTGTGCCATTCATAGCATTTTTCTGATGACAGCTGCTGTTACCAGTCTTGCCATGGTCACACAGACTTTGCAACATGGTATGTGAATCCAGCTAAAAATCAACAGTCAATTACACAGGGATACAATAAAGATTTTTGCTAATTCTTGGAGAGGAAACAAATGTTGATCAAAGAGTTCTGGCAAGCTGCTTCATGCCAGCTTATGCTGAAATTGTCAGAGGCCAATATTTTCCACTAACGTGCTGTAGTGGAAATGCT
>NW_011224965.1:0-505 GCF_000146605.3 Meleagris gallopavo | reverse complement strand
CCACAGAAAAGAAATTTAAATTTTTAACTTCCATTTAGCTTACCTGAAATTCAAGAAGCATTTATCTTTTCTAAATTTAGCAAAACCTAAAAAATAGAAGAAAAGTAATCAATTAGCATAGCACAAAAAGCCTTCTGTGCACAGCTGCACAAAAACATGGTTATTTTCCCCTCTTGTTTTGTTACATGTAGTGAGTACATCCAGATCTTCAAGTATGGGGACACCATTTTCCTACAGTTTTGAAGACATAAATTGGTAGAAGCTGACAGCGTGTTCTGAAAAATTATGACTATATGCTAATTCAGTTTGTAACAGCGTTGCTTCTGAGTTAATGAAAATGCAAGTTTGCTCTGATTCTGCATGGCAATTCTAGATTACTTTCATAAAGCAATTATAAACAATATTGCTTTCAAAATTCAAATTTGTCCTGAAGAGCTTCCAACTTCTATTGCTACCACCCTTTTCTATACACACAGCTGTAAAAGAAGAATTCTTCTTTTTCCCT
>NW_011224964.1:0-556 GCF_000146605.3 Meleagris gallopavo | reverse complement strand
CTGCAGTGCTGCGTCCAGATGTGGAGTCCTCAGTGCAGGGAGACATGGAGCTGTGCGAGTGCATCCAGAGTACAGCCACAAACGCGAAGCCAAGGATGGAACCCCTCTCCCTGTAAGCAAGGAGAGCTGGGCTGTTCAGCCTCCTGGAGAAGTGAAGGCTCCAAGGGAACCTGGTAACAGCCTTTCAATACCTAAAGGAAAGAACAAGGGAAAATGGAGGTGAAATCTAAGGAAAATGTCTTGTACAGTGAGGGTGCTGAGGCAGCGGCACAGGTTGCCAGAGACATGGTGGATGTGCTGGCCCTTTCAAGGTGAGCCTGGCTCAGACTCTGAGCAACTTGATCTAGCTGTGGATGGTCAGCATGGGGGAGTCGGATCACATCGCAAACCTACCTGCATACAAGCAGCGCACCAACATGGGGTGCATGATGTTCATTACCTGCTGGACACATCTCACACCACTGATTGGAGGAGCCCAGGCAATCCTTCAACTCCATCAGGCTGCAAAATGAAATCAGAAGAGACGCAGAACATAATTTAAAACACAACAAGGATG
>NW_011224963.1:0-532 GCF_000146605.3 Meleagris gallopavo | reverse complement strand
GTGAACAATGTCACAGTGACTATAAAGAAAGCAGAAATTAAGCTGCAAGACATGAGACGTTATACTTCTCTAAGTATGGGTACGACCACAGGAGCAGTACTGTGTCAGGCACTAGTACCTTACAAAAACAAAACAAAACAAAAAACAAAACAAAAAAAAAACAACACAAAAAAGCATGGGTCACTTGGAAAAACTTCAACAGAGACAAAGAAGATCCAGACAACATGACGTGTGAGGAGAAACTGAAACAACAGGAGAAGGTTGAATGGGGATTTAAGTATTTAAGTACATAAAAGATCCCTGTAAAGAAACAGAAATAGTTTTTTCATCCCCTCTATAGGAAGCAAGAAATAATGGGCTTATTTTGAAGAACAGATTCAAGATAGACACATGAAATTCTCCCAGTGATACAGTGGTGAAAGATTTTGACTGGAAAGGTGTAAAGGCTCCATAACAGGAAAGCTTTAAAATTATGCAAGGGGAGCATTTGTTGGAAACTGCACAAACACTGGTTCTGTAAGAACTGCTCCAA
>NW_011224962.1:0-528 GCF_000146605.3 Meleagris gallopavo | reverse complement strand
GGAATAGGAAGTACAGCTGTACAGTTGGGAAATCACAACCTTAGACGAGAAAAAAAAAAAAAGACCAACCCAGAAACTTCTGCTCTTTGGGATAGGTGTGCTTGCAGAGGATTTCTTTATGTGTTATTTTGTTTTCCAAAAGTCTTCTTTGTATTTAAATGTACTGATGTTGGGTAGATTTTGAGAAGAAAACACTTATTTGGACTGATTATAATTATCTGAGATAATGACAACAGCATAGTGTCAGTATTATTAGACTGTGGTTAATTAGGCTCAATTATTTTAATGACATGATATTTGCTGTTTATATTCAGTTTAGAGAGTGTTATACTATTAGGGAAAGCTTCTCAGTTTAGCTCTCCCTGCCTGTATTTCGCCGATATCTTCTTTCTTCTCTCCTCAGTGGGAGATATGTTTGAATAGTACTGCACTTCTTGTTTTGTACCATTACATTCTGTAAAACTTCAGAAGAAATAAGGCTCTTCTCCATGTATGGATGCGTCCTGGTTTCAGCTAAGACGGTGTCAA
>NW_011224961.1:0-503 GCF_000146605.3 Meleagris gallopavo | reverse complement strand
TGTTAGTTTCCAGTGCCAGCAAGTCCGACCAACAGCTCTGCTTCGAGGAGACCGAATGGTTCAGGCACGTGGCCCTGAAATCTGGAAAACCCACCATTAGCGTAACTTAGTTTCAGCAAGTTTGGCACTAGAAAGAATGGAAATAAACCCACAGAAAGCCACCCAAGCCATGATGATAGGTGCTGGAAAGGAAGTCCTCTTACCTTTCCGATGGAAAGCCGATGACTGTGTGGAATTTCCCCGGTAAAGCTGCGGGGCCTTCTTCCACTTCTATGTCCCTGCTCTCTGTCACGATGGCAGAGCTGCTGTGGCCTCGCCTCTGGGCCTGTGCCTCCTCCAGGCTGAGCAGCTTTGTGGCAGCAGAAGACACCCACACAGACTTGGGTGCTGATAGAGAACTGCGCGCTGTAAGATAAAACCACAGGTAAGAGCGAGGATCAGAAAGCGGCAGCACGGCCATCACAGTTCTGGGGCAGGTGCTGTATTTTCCCAGACTTGCTTAT
>NW_011224960.1:0-340 GCF_000146605.3 Meleagris gallopavo | reverse complement strand
TTTTTTTTTTTTTTTTAAATTGGTTTTTGGCACTCACATGCTCAGAATTCTGGACCTGATATGTAAATTATCAACGTGTCAATTCACTGTCCTTGTTCCAGTCAGTGCCCACTGTCTTTTCTGCTTTAACACTGTTGTCTGAGTGTTTGAATGAGTTTATCGTAAGTAACCTGGGACCTTATCATAAAGCATCACAAGAAGGAAGAAGTGGAATCAAGGTGAAAAAATGATTGGGAAAAAAAAGAGAATAAGCAGGTGAAATTAGAGGGAATATGGAGGTTTTCAAATGAAATATCTTTTGCAAGTGATGCAAAATTGCAAGATGTTTAGTAAACAAAAC
>NW_011224959.1:0-536 GCF_000146605.3 Meleagris gallopavo | reverse complement strand
CAAGCCTTCTGGGATGGGAGCCAGAATCTTCAGCGGCCACCCGTGGGTCCTCCGAGGCTGATGCTGCCAAGGGTTTCTTTCTGCTGGGGGAGGTTTTGTAGGACGTCCGAATGGGTCCTCCCTAGTTGGCTTTTCCACTTGCTTTCTTTGAATTGTCCTTTGCAGGAGGAAGTTGTGTGTGTTATTTGCTAGGATGCTGCAAGTTTTCTTCTTTCCTCCTTGGCTGCTCTTTGGTGTGATGTGCCAAGCTCTCTGATTGGCCCTTTCTCTCGGTGGTGTTTTCCTTTGCATTTTAGCATTTCCTTTCTCTTTCTCTTTGTCACTGGTTTTGCCTTGCGTTGCTTCAGTTTGCTGAATTCTTTTCTCTACTACCCTTGCATTTGTAGATGCCTTTTCTCTGCTGCTCCTCTTGCTTGGCTTTGCATTTGTTTGTTTTTTTGTTGGTGTTGGTTCTTTACTACACAATTCCATTCTTTGCATGCTTTTCATTCCTTGCTCGATACACTCCTTTCCTCCTCCTAGGAAATGAATTTTCT
>NW_011224958.1:0-717 GCF_000146605.3 Meleagris gallopavo | reverse complement strand
TTTCTCAGAATGCAGTTGGATGATGTTTGGAAGAAAATGAATGGAAAGCAACAAGAACTCCAAAAAACTGGCCTTAATGTTCTCAATTTGCAGAACAACTGGTACTCATGGGTCAGTCAAATCAGTTTCTTCCATTTCCGTGGACCAAACGCTAGAGTGCTTCCTTGAGTTATTCTTAAAGACTTGCTCCTAGCACTCTTCACTATTCCCTGTCTTTGTTCCCACACAAGTGCCAAGATCGCTACTCTGAAGACTAATGATGAAACTAGAAATCTGAAAATAGGGAGACCCTCCAAGACGCAGGACAGGCTCAGCATGGCCAGCAGCTGGGCTCATCCTACCCACAGAGATGAGGAAGCAGCAAAGAAAGATGGGTATTGTCTGGGTATTGTGTATGGTCCTCTTCTCTGACACTTGCTGGTGACTTTTCTAGAGAAGCACAACTTAGTCCATCGAGCTCAAACAACCTTCTACGCAGCCTTCTACGAGAATGGAAAGCAAGGCAAATTTACTCTCCCATCGTTCACTGCTTGGGCAAGGAAGTTCTTTCAATGTGAAGACTCGGAAACAACTCTTTTGAGATGCAAGTCAAAATTCAGTATTAGACTAAGTTGCCTAAAAGACTTGATTGACTGAATTGTTCAGGATCTCTAAATCAAAACTACAAGAGCTCATAATTTACAAGTAGAGGCTGTGAGGCCTTTCAAAAACTCATAT
>NW_011224957.1:0-502 GCF_000146605.3 Meleagris gallopavo | reverse complement strand
TTGTGGTTTAACCTGACAGATTGCTAAATACCACGCAGTCATTCGCCAGTTCCTGCCTCCACTTCCCAATGGGATGGAGGAGAGAATACAAGAAGGGAAAACAAAACAAACAAACAAAACAAACAAAACAAACAAACAAATGTGGAACTCGTGGATTGAGATAAACTATTTACTAAGATTGTAGAAAGGATAATTTTTTATTATATATATATATATATAAAAATGCGTATAACAAGGGATGTACAAGCATTTGCTTACCATCCACAAACTGATGCCCAGCTAGTCCCTGAGTAGCAGAAGAGAGAGATGAACTCCCACCCCCTTTATCTTGATGTCATATGGTATGAAATATACCACTGACTAGTTTAAGTCAGCAGTCCTAATTTGGTTACCTCCCAGCTTCTTAGGCCCTTCTCTTTGAAAGGCTTTGGCTCTATACAACACTGCTTAACAGGTAACAGTAAACATTAGTGTATTATTAACATTGTTTTTCTCTTAGAAA
>NW_011224956.1:0-474 GCF_000146605.3 Meleagris gallopavo | reverse complement strand
TTTTGTGCTTAGGCAGTGAACGTGCTGCATTAGCAAAACAGTGAGAGCTGTGCTTGCTGGTCACATTATACTGTGACGCAGATTGGAAGCGTTTGGCAGAACAGCTGAGCTTAATAGTATTGCACTGACCAGAACTTAGGGTGTACTGGAATGTATTTTCTAATGTCAGAAGTCCTGTGCCCTCTTCTCTGTGCCCTGGCCCAAGCCTGCTCTGTCTCCATGGCATGCCTCTGTGTCTGTTTCCTTTGGGGCTGAAAGCATGTTCTTTTATCCCTGGTGCTGCGGTTGAGTCTTCTTACAGGGAGAAGGCATCCTTCAGCATTACCTGCGCCAGGCTCGTGCGAGTTCTCTCATTCCTTTTAATTTCAGTATTTGTGCAAGATTACAGATAGCTTTAAGGGGTAACTGCCTTTCAGAGCATGTCAGCTGAAGAATTGAAGGTGAAAGATGAAAGCACTAGCGCACATTGCGTTC
>NW_011224955.1:0-537 GCF_000146605.3 Meleagris gallopavo | reverse complement strand
GAAAGTGATTATCAGCACTGCTCCTTGCCAGAGATATAACTCTGTCAGGCAGACTCCCTCCTCTCTTGGGTTCTCTGGAAAAAGCTCGTGAATCTGCTGTCTCCTGCCAGTTAAAGCTTGGGGTGAAACACAAAACCAAAAGCTGCCAATAGCTATATATTCAGTTCAGATGTTGTAGGAATTTCTTATTCTGTTTTCTTTTTTTCTTTTCCTTTTTTCCCTTGAGTGGAAGATCAGTCAGGCTTTTTGGAACATGCAACTGAACTAGTGCAGCAGAATGTTTTCCCAGTTGATTGCTCTTTTGATTCTGTAGGTGAGCAGTGTGATTGAGAAGACTTGGCTGTTGGCTTTAATTAGCTTTGACCTGGTCTCGTACGCACTTACAATACGATTAGTCGGCGTGCCATGGGAAGGCTGCCTTCACCCCTACGCAGCCAGCCATCTCTCATAGCTGTTCTCACACTGCTCCTCCCTGCAATACTCAGATAACCCCAGAAATAGGTTTAAGCTGAGACAGATGTATAAAAGGAATGCTAT
>NW_011224954.1:0-529 GCF_000146605.3 Meleagris gallopavo | reverse complement strand
GGAGGCTCTATGTAGAATTACCGATTTATTGGTCCCCCCAAATATTCAGCGAGTTATGGCATTAGTGGACACTGGAGCAGAAACATCAATCATTTATGGAGATCCCAACAAATTTCATGGAAACAGAGTGATGATTGGTGGTTTGGGGGACAAACTATTCCTGTCACCCAAACGTGGTTAAAACTGGGGGTTGGGCGTCTCCCACCCCGGGAGTATAAGGTATCTATTGCCCCAGTCCAGAAATACATCTTGGGCATAGATATTCTATGCGCTCTGGCTCTCCACACAACCGTGGGAGAGTTCAGACTCCGACAGAGATGTATTAGGATCCGGGCGGTGCAGGTAATATTAAGAGGCCATGCGAAACATGGGCCAATTTGCCTGCCGAAACCGCGCCGGGTTACTAATGTGAGACAGTACAGACTCCCGGGTGGGCAGGACGAAATATCAAAAACAGTGCAAGAATTTGAAAAAGTGGGCATTATAAGACCTGCCCTTACAACAGCCCATACAATTCCCACATATGGCC
>NW_011224953.1:0-556 GCF_000146605.3 Meleagris gallopavo | reverse complement strand
GGAGGCCCTAGGGGGACTAACATCCCCCGTCACGCCATGAACTGTGCTAGGGCCAATTCTTTTGCTTCCGATGGCTCAGGCGTCGTGGCCCGAGACACTTGAGGCGGCTTTTTTTTCCTATTAGGAACAATGAAGTCTTCTAGGTTCCATGCTGTTGTTGGTATCCTCTCTATAATTCTTACCCTTGGTTTCTTAGGGTAGTTTTGAAATGTTTGATTGTCCTTTAGCTGTCTCCAAAGCTGGAGAAGGACATGGTTGGGCTGGCGGTCAATCTTAGCAAATTGGACCGCAGCTCGAATTAGGTCATTAAACATTTGTTTTCGGGAAACCCTTATGGGTCCCGATCGAGGAGCTCGAATACCGGCGTCTTGGTTTTAGTCACCGGCAGGACCTCAGCTTCTTCTAACATGCGAATGTTGCGCCTGGTCCGTAGGCGTTCTGTCTCCCCCAGATCAGCAACTATCCGAGCAGCCTGCTGAACTACGGTTTCCGAGGTCACCAGAGGGTTTAATATCGAAACCAAGGTCCCATATAGGTGGGAAGGGGCCTCTTGGAA
>NW_011224952.1:0-410 GCF_000146605.3 Meleagris gallopavo | reverse complement strand
CCGACTTTTCTAGTGATTAAAATTTGAATTCAGACAAACTTTTGTTATTTCTTGTAATTTATACACTGTAAGGACTGATACATAAATTTGTCTACTAGGATTTTCTCCTGAGTTCAACAGAAAGAACATGAGCATCTATAAATTACTATAAAATCTAGCTTAATCTCTGTATTTAGCTCACACAAATACAGTTTGAGTGCCTTTTACAGATTTTTAAGAAACATGTTTGCTTATTTTGAGAAAAAAAGGGTTCAACATCCCTGGAGTTGGATATGACTACAATATAGTATGAAAATACTTGTTTTAACTATTATGTCATAATTACAATGAATAATGCATAATCTATTTTTGGATAGAAATCAGGATTTTAAATGGATTTTTTTGTTGCCTGCAAGTTAATTTACAAGTAG
>NW_011224951.1:0-583 GCF_000146605.3 Meleagris gallopavo | reverse complement strand
CAATATTCTCCCTGGCTCACCAGCAATGTTTCTCCACTGAGCCAAAATACAACCCAGGGGGTCTTCTCAGTATCACTTTAGACCTCCTTGTATCATAACAGCCTCGTACATGACATATCATAACACAACAACACTTTCACAACATAAACATTTAACAATCACAAAGACAGTGACAATAATCAATACAATTTATCCTCAGGATCCTTTCTCTCTCTGCCTCCCTCCAGAGCCCAATCTTCCCTCTATATTCCTTTCCCATACTTGCATAGGTGCCCACCTCCTTCTCCAATAAACAACATATCAGTGATAACATCATTTCCATCCATGAATTAGGCCCTAGAAATTGATCTAATTGTTCTACTACACTTACAGAATCCTCAATTAAGGAATTCTTGAAACTCCTAACTTTCTTCTCGTAAAACAACAGACATCAGCATACCCTATTCCCTTGACCTAAGGAGACTGCCCTAAGAGGATAAAGTGAAGTATTAGTAAGGTTAGTGTTAGAGAAAGGAAAACTCTCCAGGTCCCATTCACATTGCTCCAACTCCCTCAGTAATACAGTAATAGAATGTGCATCCTC
>NW_011224950.1:0-538 GCF_000146605.3 Meleagris gallopavo | reverse complement strand
TTTTATTTCACAGCCTTTAATCCTCATTAAATCTTGTTGCACTGTGGATTGGGTCTCTATGATGTGTTGCCACTTGCAGAGCCCTTCAGATGAAATTATTACCTGGGTAAGTTGTCTTTTTTTCTTTTTAAGTGTTCCAATCTGTGAAACATTCATAGAATCACAGAATCACTCAGGTTGGAAAAACCTTAAAGATCATCGAGTCCAACCATGACCTACCCATACTACCCTAACAACCCTCCACTAAATCATGGCCCTGAGCACCACCTCCAAACGGTTTTAAGCACATCCAGGGATGGTGACTCAACCACCTCCCTGGGCAGCCTATTCCAGTGCTTAGCAGCCCTTTCTGTAAAGAAGTGTTTCCTAACATCCAACCTAAACTTACCCTGGTGCAACTTGAGGCCATTTCCCCTCGTCCTGTCACCTGTCACCAGTGAGAAGAGACCAGCCCCACTCTTGCTGTAAGCACCTTTCAGGTATTGGAAGAGGTCTCCCCTCAGCCTCCTTTTCCCCAGACTGAACATCCCCAGTTCCT
>NW_011224949.1:0-470 GCF_000146605.3 Meleagris gallopavo | reverse complement strand
CTTTTATTTATTTTATTATATATATATATATATATATATATATAAACATACATTGGCTATCGACAACTTGAAAAAAATGTTTATTCAAATAAAGGTCACTTCTTTCATTCTGTTTCTGGAACTGAAAAAAATTTCAATTTTTAAAAAATAATGTGAATTCATTGCTGGCCTTTGAGGGGCAGTTTTAGTAAGCATATGGGGTTTATTCACATTTTGAAAGCAGCTGCTTTTATTACCTGAAAAGTACACATGAAACACTGGGATTTGGGCTGTTTTCTGTAGACAAAAGAAGAAAAAATCCTTATGGCTTTTAAAATATTTCTTTTTCTTGTGGTGATTTATCATATTATAAAAGTATCATCAACATTTAATCCTCGCATTCTCCAGTGTATAACAAACATACGTGTTTGTTATTACAGACCAAACAAACATGCACCTTCACAGCCGTGATGCTCCGCAGAAAGAAACAT
>NW_011224948.1:0-521 GCF_000146605.3 Meleagris gallopavo | reverse complement strand
CCCACTGTGCAATCCACAAAGTGAGCCCTCGGTACACAGCCCAACTATCCGTACAGATGTTCAGGATACCATCACCGGCTTCCTTACTTATAACCATCCACACGGCTTGCAGTTCTGCCCGTTGGCTGCTCTGACCATCCCCTCATCAAACCAGATGGTCTCAGTAGAAGGATGGTATGCTATTGCTCTCCACTTGCTCGGATTGCCCCTGCTGGATCCATCTGTGTACCAAGCATCTTCAGGGATAGGGTATTTTCCCTCCTGAGCGGGACTCTTCTGCGCTGGAGCGACCAGTATTCCTTTCGGTGCGTCACTGTGATATGTTAGTGGGCCTAGGATCTTCTGAAGTTCTTCTTTCAAAGGGGATGAAGACAGACTGCTCCTTTGGCTGAGATAGGCGACCCATCGTGCCACTGTTTGTGCTTGGGCCACCCGTCTTCGGAAGGTGGGTCAGATCTTTTACCCACCCCTGAATCGGCAGAGTGGTCTTGACTATAACTTCAGCCGTTTCAGTTATTGGC
>NW_011224947.1:0-503 GCF_000146605.3 Meleagris gallopavo | reverse complement strand
GCGGCACAGCACAGCGTCACAGCCAGGCCTTGTGAGCTCACGGCACAGTACAGCCAGAGGACGGGGCGCTGTGACCTCACGGCTCTGCGATGCCGGCTGGAGGCTCCCCGCGGGCTGCTCCTCTTGTGATGCACTGCACCGGGCCGGTGCTTACATCACAGGAACGCAGAACAGTGGAACGGGTTGGGGCGGAAGGGACAGTAAAGAACTTATCACCTCAACCCCAATGCCCTGGGCAGGGATGCCACCCACTGGGTCGTGCTGCCCAGCCTGGCCTTGAACACCTCCAGGGATGGAGCATCCGCAGCTTCACTTGGCAAACTTTCACAGTAACACCGAGAGGGCATTATTTCCAGTTCGGTGCACCCGTGACACCTCGGGCCATTGAGAAGAGATGCAATATGGACATGGGGTCTGGATCAAGGATGCTATTGCACAAGTTACCCACGCACGCGCAACGCGCTGCAATTAAGCATGCTCAGCGGGTAAAGCCTCTCCAGTGT
>NW_011224946.1:0-376 GCF_000146605.3 Meleagris gallopavo | reverse complement strand
AAACTGTCAGCTCTCAATAACAGCACTTAGTCACTCTTTCACAGCATGACTCCCATCCTTAATCATCACGAGTAAAGCTAGGAGTTGCCTTGTTTGATCCTGACTAAGTATAAGCATGTACATCAGCTGAACGATATCTTAGTGGGGAAATACCACAAACAGAAATTAAGGTAAATGTTTTAAAATCCTGAAATAAAGCTTCTAAATCAAAAGAACAACTTAAAATCCAGATCAGCAGTACAGTAATTGCTTATCCATTCTTACTATTTTCAACACAGAAGAAATAATGCACAGCATAAAATGCTGAAGACCTACCTGAAAAATGAAAGAGTAACATCGTTTTTGTCAGATGCTAAGGAATATGACTTTGTCAATT
>NW_011224945.1:0-448 GCF_000146605.3 Meleagris gallopavo | reverse complement strand
AAAGAAAAGAAAAGAAAAGAAAAGAAAAGAAAAGAAAAGAAAAGAAAAGAAAAGAAAAGAAAAGAAAAGAAAAGAAAAGAAAAGAAAAGAAAAGAAAAGAAAAGAAAAGAAAAGAAAAGAAAAGAGAAGAAAAGAAAAGAGAAAAAGGAGGTTGAAACAGACTCAAAGATCTAGCCTGGTAATATTAAATTGTTCTTTGACATTTTATTAAATGTTAGAAACTCAAACTCAAAGTAGCAGCACATATCTACTATAAAGATCACAACTGTGGTACTGACTCATTTCTTTAGTTTTTAGTAAATACCTTTCGTATCATACAGTTTTTAGCTACAACAAGCACTTAAAATTATCTTCTTCATGAAACATGCCTAGTTCATATTACGCATACAGATTTTCCAGATCTTCTGTGCTTGGAAATAGGTAACTCCTGTTGCAGTGTGAAAAATCT
>NW_011224944.1:0-426 GCF_000146605.3 Meleagris gallopavo | reverse complement strand
AAGTAAATACAGGAGAAGTGCAGGTAGTTGGGAGCCAAGTCTGACCTCAAGTGCACTCTTTGCAGTACTGACTTTGTGTGTTGGTGTGGATTTAAATAAAGTTCCCTAGGAGGTTACAACAGTGATTTCTGGATTTTAAGGTCACTGTCTTATGAAATGTAATGTAAGACCTACCACCTGTGGCAGTTAAATGGTACATACCACATTCCCCTCCTCCTTCCCCTTTTTGCTCTTAATAATAGACAATCATGCTGTAAAAATTGGGCTCCAAGTTTCACCTTTACCTTTCTAATCTAGAACTGACTTAAAGGAGAAGGTAACTTAACTTAGTTTTTTCCTTCTTTAGATGATAGCACTGAATGCCAAACTGCATCAAAGAAAGAAGAGCAAAATGACAAAGAAAAGAAAGATGAAGAAGAGGCTCCG
>NW_011224943.1:0-500 GCF_000146605.3 Meleagris gallopavo | reverse complement strand
GTGCAACTGATGTCAATCTCAATTTTTCAGGTTAGTTGAAGAGCTGAAAAATCAATTGCACCACTCTTGTCCTGAAGCCTTGGAAATTACTCTCTAGAGACAACAGCTGTAGGAGTTATGGTACAGAACACCATCATGGATATTTAAATTAGGACAGACTGAAATTTACATCATTTTTAAATATGTCATTAGACTTTTGTTTTGAACTGAGCAAAAAAACTTTCTGAAACCTTAATGAATGTGGTTAGACCTTCCACATGCTTTTTTTTTTCTTTTTTTTTGTCTTGCAAATTAAGTATAATTATCTTTAATGCCAACAACATCAAATAATAGGTAGTTTTCTTGTTGTAGCTGAAACCTCTAAATCATGTTCCTATGACTGTGCTTGCGGGGAAATTTGCATTGCTTTAGACTTCATTCATCTTATTTGAAAGCAAAGTCACCAGAATGCTGTGGCCTTTTCACCAGGGGATTCAGCTCTTCCTCTGAGTCACAAGATA
>NW_011224942.1:0-524 GCF_000146605.3 Meleagris gallopavo | reverse complement strand
TGCTAAAGTTGGAAAGGCTGCATCCAGTGTGATGTTCAGATAACTTCCTGCAGAAAATGCAGCATATATCCATCGAATCCTTAGGAAGGCACCTGCCAAGTCCCAACTGCAATGCACAAGGACACCACAGCTAGATCAGGTTGCCTGGGGCCTCATCCAGCCTCACCCTGGAAGTCTCACCATCCTCACTGAAAAAGTCTTTTTCTTTATATTAATATTTTCTTTATATCTAACCTAAATCTCTTTGAGCTTAGAACCATTTCCCCTTGTCTTATAACCACAGACTCTCTCTCTGTCTATTGCTCAGCAAAGTTGGGGGGAAAAAAGGTTTTGGTGTGCTGTTGCTAATTGGAGTTCTACTAATTATTTACAAGGCATACTCTTAAAGATCCATGCTGTGGTTAAAATAAAAGTGTTAATACACAAAATTACCTATCAAGATGTACTTGCTCAGGATTTTTATTTTGTTTTATTTGATGGGACACACGGAGATGATTTTAGTGCTAAGTGTGCCTCTACGAGGG
>NW_011224941.1:0-349 GCF_000146605.3 Meleagris gallopavo | reverse complement strand
AAATATGTGATGAATTCACAATTTGGATGAAAATAGTGAAATGAAATAGTGAGCTCTGGTTACATACGTCACAGAAATACTCATCTGTGTCCCATGATGGAAAAATAACATCTGACTTTTTGTTTCTAAAGTGCATTTGAGCTAGTTTTCTTGTGATATATGCGTATGAGGTGTGGGTGTTTCTGATAGGCCTGTTTCATGTATATCTTATTTGATTTGGGATAAGGCACAAAATTTGAGTTCTGACTGTAGCGTTTGTATGCTTTATAATTTTTATAAGGAATGTGATAAGTGATTGTTTGACCTGATGTCAAAAAAACTTTTTTCTTTAGTTCTATCATCTATAAGC
>NW_011224940.1:0-388 GCF_000146605.3 Meleagris gallopavo | reverse complement strand
GCTCTTTCTGCTGACTGTAATTATAAAACATATTTGTATGATACATCTTGATACATGTCTCAGCTGACTAAAATTCAAGATGTATCAGCACTCTGTAGTAAAGAATATGTTCTGACACATTATGAAGTAAACACAAATGCCAGCTCTATTTTTCTTTTTTTTCTATTTTTCATATTTGTTCTTTCACTTTGATAAAAAAGATGTATTTTTAGCATAGGTTCTGTGTCCAAGAAAATCGCTTTTCTTTTGAGTGTCTAAAGAGTCTGAATCTATTATATTATAGAACTGTGTCTCATAAGTGTCGATTAAATAGAGTTGAAAAAAATACTACTGTGTAATAAAATGCTCCATGTAAGCCCAAAGAATAGGCATCAGAAATGTAATATCT
>NW_011224939.1:0-468 GCF_000146605.3 Meleagris gallopavo | reverse complement strand
CCCTATTATATAAAACTAATCAGCTTGAAAGCTTCTCACTGTCTTATGGTTTGAGACTCCAAGGTACTGGAACATGCATGGGCTGGTGATAACAAAACCTGCTTTGATATATTTATGTTCTAATTAGAAACAAGCTGTGGGAAAGGCATATCTTATTCAGTTGTGTGAAGTAGAATCACTAATTAAATTATTTGTCCATTAAACTCTGGATCAAGCCAGAAATTGCACTTGCAGACCTGAATCAGATGCATGAACATGAAGGTATTCCACATTAGTGGTGTATTTCTCTACTTGGTGCAATTATACTGGGGAAGGTGCTTTGTGTACCTCTAAAGAATTTCAGTGGTGCTAAGAGGTGGCAAAGCATGTGAATACTTTACAGAGTAGTAAAGAACCCATAGGGTACACCATGTCTTTCATTACTGCTGGGTAGTCAAGTAAGAAATATGCCTACAATAGGGAAGCCTG
>NW_011224938.1:0-445 GCF_000146605.3 Meleagris gallopavo | reverse complement strand
CCCACTGCTGTAACCATCCCATAGAGCATTTGCCACCATCCATGAGTCAGTAGTAAAGATAAAGCATTGGCCACCTCTCCGTTCAGCAACATCCAAGGCCAGCTGGACAGCCTTTACCTCTGCAAATTGGCTCGATTCTCCTTTCCTTCAGTGGCCTCTGCAACTTGTCGTGTGGGCTCCACACAGCGGCTTTCCATCTGTGATGCTTTCCCACAATACGACATGATCCATCTGTGAACAGAGCATATTCTTTCTTTCTGGTAGTTCATTGTATAGTGGGGCCTCTTTTGCACGTGATACTTCTTCTCCTGGTGATGTTCCAAACTTTTACCTTCAGGCCAGTCCATGATCACCTCTAGGATTCCTGGACGGCTGAGATTTCTCATCCGTGCTCATTGTGTAATCAGCGCAATCCACTTACTCCAAGTGGCATCGGTAGCATGAT
>NW_011224937.1:0-418 GCF_000146605.3 Meleagris gallopavo | reverse complement strand
AGCCTAAGGTCTAATGGGCAAATTAGGAATTTCTTTTATTTGGCCTGTTGACAAATGATGCTGGGATGGAAAAATAACTTCTGACTGGTGCCGTATCTAAGGGACAGTGAAGCTTTTTTCATTTTCTGTTATTGAATTGCTCCAAACAAACAAAACAAACAAACAAAAAAAAAACAACAAAGGGGGGAAAGAAAGTTGGAGAGGGTCAGGCTTGAAGAAAGAGAAATCAGTAGAAAATGACAAAGTTGTGTACATATATTTGTTGGTAATTTAAGGGTTTTGGTACTTTTTCTTAAATATTGTTTTGAAGCTCCTACTTCTTTAATCAGCTTACTTGTGGGGGCTTTTTTTAAGAGCAAGATCTGTGGGGGCTGAAATATTCTGACTTGAAAGAGTGTGGTCAGATGTATGAGAACAG
>NW_011224936.1:0-467 GCF_000146605.3 Meleagris gallopavo | reverse complement strand
AACATCAAGTGGAGCAGGAGGTAGACTTCATCCAGAAAAGTGGAATTTTGATGGGATGTTGCTGTCTTATGGAGAGGACAGCACGCGGACACAGATTTCTGGATGGTGACCATCACTCTCGGCCATCGCTCCTGCTGTCTAGTCTCTCTTCATCATCGGTATCCAGCAGGAGGTCACGAAGCTCTGGGGGCACGGTTGTATCCAGGTCGTCATCTGACACTTCTTCCACCAGATTGGAAGGGACCAGTCCTCTTGTGCCATCCGTCAGCTCTCCCAGAAACCAGCCATCCTCATCCACGTCTCCAAAGATGTAAACGTATTGTCCAGCAGTCAGAGGGAGCTCGTTTTCTGGGTCCTCATTAGGGCCCTGAAAAGGATCGTAGCTGTGACGAGCTAAGAATCTCCGAATTAGTGGTGATGTTCGTCTGCGCGTGTGCAGGCTGCAGACTGCCATCAACTGCCGTTCT
>NW_011224935.1:0-472 GCF_000146605.3 Meleagris gallopavo | reverse complement strand
GCTGTGTGTGCTGCCTGCTGCCTGGGACCGGCTGCCTGATTCTAAGTCCTCCTCCAAGAGGCTCGGCTGCTCCTCAGCGATGCCGACCTGCTCCTCATGGAGGTGCTGCTGTCCGGGGCACTCGGGCTGCGCTTGGGGTGGGCTGCACTGGAAAGACACCGGGTCACAATCCAGGCTGGGGACTGCGATGTCTGCTGGGCTCAGGTCAGAAAGGCGCACTTCGTCACCCTCGAGGAGGTGCTGTACTTTTCAAAGACTTGCTTATCCTCGCCTGCAAAAAGATAATGTCAGAATCACCATTTTTGCTTCTATGGTGACGGATGGAGGAGTTTTGTGCCGGCACCCACAGCACGTGGTCCCCAGGCTGCCGGCGGCACGGCAGGACGCTCCCCTCCCTCCCATCGCCCCTCAGCTCCCGCATCCTCCCGTTATCTGCCTGAGGACACAGAGACCCCGCAGAGCGATCTGGACG
>NW_011224934.1:0-760 GCF_000146605.3 Meleagris gallopavo | reverse complement strand
ATCCCCTCATCAAGGTCATTGATGAAGATGTTGAACAAGACCGGACCCAGCACAGACCCTGGGGACACCACTGGTTACAGGTCTCCAGCCAGACTCTGCACCACCAACGACGACCCTCTGCGCTCTGCCACTCAGCCAGTTCTCAACCCACCTCACTGTCCACTCGTCTATCCCACACTTCCTCAGCTGTGTTATAAGGATGTCGTGGCAGACACTATCAAATGCCTTTCTAAAATGAAGGTAGACTACATCTACCGCTCTTCCCCCATCCACCTAGCATGTGACAGCATCGTAGAAGGCCACCAGGTTGGTCGAGCACGACCTCCCCTTGGTGAACCCATGCTGACTACTCCTGATAACCTCCTTTTCTCCCAGCTGTCTGGAGATGGTATCCAGCACAAGCTGTTCCATCACCTTTCCAGGGACAGAGGTGAGGCTGACAGGCCTATAATTACCCGGGTCTTCCTTCTTGCCCTTTTTGAAGACCGGAGTGACATTGGCTATCCTCCAGTCTTCAGGGACCTCCCCTGTTATCCAACACCTCTCAAAAATGATGGAGAGCGGTTCGGCAATGACCTCCGCCAGCTCCCTCAGCACACATGGATGCACCCCATCAGGTCCCATGGACTTGTGGACCTCAGTACTGCCCAGGCGCTCACGCACGTCCTCTTTCCTGACTAAAGGGAAGTCTCCCATTCCCCAGACCCTCTCACTAACCTCCAGGCTGTGGGATTCCTGCGGGAGAGCCTTTTCACTGCAG
>NW_011224933.1:0-469 GCF_000146605.3 Meleagris gallopavo | reverse complement strand
ATTCATTACACTTCTGAGAAGTTGGTTACACATGCATTGGAGTACATTCTGAGTACTTGTTAACATGCTGTCCTACCCTTCTGAGCATATGTACATAAAAGTGTTGGGGAGGGTCTATGGGCCCCATCCGGTGGTTGCTGGATAAGACTAGTAGTTGTCCTTGCTGTGAACTTGTTACCTTCAGGAGGGGTGTTGCAGCCCAGACTGGTTTCTGCTGTTGCTGTGCTGAGCTTTTTTATCTTTACTTGACAGCAGCAAGTTCTCTCGGCCTCTGCATTCTGTCCTTAAGCCTACATTTATAAGTGTTCTGTCCTTCAGATAATGTCTGCACAAGTTTTGTGATAAAGTTATTCATTGTTCCTGATTCACCTAATACTGCACTTCTTTTTTACATAGAAAGAGTGTTCAGGATGGAGATGGCACTGAACTGATGCATGAGAAGTATTCTTAGATCTTGCGTATTGTGTTT
>NW_011224932.1:0-514 GCF_000146605.3 Meleagris gallopavo | reverse complement strand
GCATGGAGCCCCTGGGCCAGTCACAATAGGGTGCTTTTGCCAGTCTTTACCAGTGAGGCTGATTTCGGCCTCCAACATAGTTAGTTCTTGGGAACCTCCAGTCACCCCATGAATATAAATTGATTTTGTCCCTTGGTGACTCGAGGGCATTAGAGTGCACTGTGCACCAGTATCCACCAGGGCCTTATATTTTCGTGATTCTGATGTGCCAGGCCATCTAATCCACACAGTCCAATAAACTCTATTATCCCTTTCCCCCCCCTGGCTGGGGGCAGGGCCCCTCTATTTGTTACCTTCATTGTCTGCAGCAACTGGAGCAATCACCTTTTTGGAGAAGTTCACCTTGGTGGTTGATTTGTCTTGTAACTCTCTTACCCGTGCTTGAAGTACAGGAGTAGGTTGTTTATGCCACTCCTTCATATCTTCTCCATGGTCACGTAGGTAATGCCACAAGGCAAAACGTGATGTGGTCTTACTGTTGTCACTTGCTCGAGCAGGAGAACGTCTTCTTTTG
>NW_011224931.1:0-454 GCF_000146605.3 Meleagris gallopavo | reverse complement strand
GAAGGCTTCACAGTGAAGAATAAGGGGGTGAAGGGGAATAGTTAGAGATAGTTTATAGAAGCAAGAATGTAGAGCTTGTTAGAAATAAGGGGTGGCAGACACTGTGTCTGCAGTATTGGAGGGAAAGGAGGGCATTGGCTCTCACCCTGTGTTCCTGACATTCCAGGCCATCCTGGTAGAGCAGGATGATGTAGAAATAATTGTAACTAATGTTGTCAACCCAGCGTCTTTCCTTGGCGGAACTCCTGCAGAACCAGTATTTTATGACTGCTTTGAAACAACTGAAGCTGCATATTCCAGCCGGTCGGTTCTGAAGGACAAACCCTGAGAAGATGCAGAAGACACCTGGTTTACCAATGGTAACAGTTTTGTGAGACAAGGAAACTGTAAGGCAGAATATGCAGTAGCTGCTACTGACAAGGTATCAAAACACAACCATTAGCTGAGGGGATTT
>NW_011224930.1:0-386 GCF_000146605.3 Meleagris gallopavo | reverse complement strand
CTGTGCCACTCCCCAGGGTCTGGTTTGGGGTTCACAGGTGGCAGTGAGGACCCCAGCATCTCCGCTGGCTCTGGGGACTGGCCCAGAGCCGAACTATGGGTGGGGAGCAGAGCACAGCTCTGGGAACAAAAGGCATTGTTGTTACTATTTCTTTTTTTCTTTTTTTTTTCCCCCCAATTATATTTTTCCTTCTTTTTTTTTTTTAAAAAAATCTATTTCAGGACCTGGGTGACTCATAGTTTTGTATTCCAGGCAGTGGGTGGATGAAAAGCCCTCACGGGAGTCGCTCCGATGTGCCTTTCTCTGGGGCTGGTCTCCTGCCTGGACACTGTCCTTATGGTGTCACCAGTTCTCCCACAAAGAAAAGGGACAGCCAGTGAGGTTGG
>NW_011224929.1:0-361 GCF_000146605.3 Meleagris gallopavo | reverse complement strand
TGTTTCTGACGAAGGCCACAGCGTAAGCACACGTGAACTTGGAAGGACTCCTTTGTACGTCTGCAGGAACTGGTTTTGAGTGGAGAATTTTTCTGGAGTTGTTTCCAGTTGTTGCTCGGAGGAGCTGAGGCTTTTCTCCTCGTGTCTTTGCAGGAGAGCAGAGCGGAGGGAACGTCTGTGGTGAGATGCTCAGGTGAAATTGCCTTCCCACCCAGCAGCCTGTTTGTGTCCATGTGATGCCCGGTGGAGAGAAGCCTGGTGTTCTGTGAGTAAGCCTGGCAGACGGAATAATGGTTCTGGCCTTTTGGGCAAGTGTGTGAGGAGAGGTCTTTGGACAGGCTGTCCTTTGTTGGTTGTTTTT
>NW_011224928.1:0-531 GCF_000146605.3 Meleagris gallopavo | reverse complement strand
GTACACATATATACTTTTTTAATACAGCATCATACATTGCCTGGACCTCACAATGACTCCTTTGGTGTGGAATAGTTAAAATTTCTCTCATTATTTGTTTATTCATAATTTCCCTACCATCATGGAGAGTCCACTGTCCTCCTGATTCCTTTTGCCTCTAATTCCTTTGAAGGCTGCTATCTCTTCTTTCTTGAATATTTGCTTTCCAGATGGAGGTTTTACTTCAGGCACAACAAAAAGTTTCATTTTCATTTCTGATCGCAAGGCAGCTTCTGTAGCTTTGTTATCAGAGACTCTGTTTCCCCATTCTACTAGAGAGTTTCCTTTTTGGTTTCCCTTTACATGCACTGCAGCAATTTCCTCAGGTAATAACAGGCTTTCCAAAACCTGTCTGATTAACTCCTCATGAGCCAGTTCCTTCCCTTTACTGTTTATTAAACCTCTTTTTTCCCAAATTTTTCCAGAAGTGTGTACCACTCCATATGCATATCTTGAGTCTGTAACAGTTTTAACACTTGATTTAATGCATAT
>NW_011224927.1:0-606 GCF_000146605.3 Meleagris gallopavo | reverse complement strand
CACTTCCATGGTATGTGTGTGACTGAGCACTATCACAGGTTGGCCAGATTGGCTGCGGAGTCTCTTCCACAAGATGCTCAAAAGCAATTTGGACATGGTCCTGGGCAACCTGCTGTAGGTGCCCCTGCTTGAGTAAGTGTTGGGACCAGATGACCTCCACAGGGTCCTAACGCATCAATTAATTCTGTAATTTTGCTTACAAATTTTACATACTTCACGTACCATACATTTTAATGCAAATTTATCACAGTGCCTGCACTTTCACATTAAGAGAGTTGGGGAAACTTCTTCAAATTAATTTAAGATGGACCATTTTCAAATGGTATTTAAAATTGAGACAAATGTTCACAGGAGTCATTTAATGAATAATAGTCATGCTCACCTAAGCCAATTTTCTGCAGTTTGCTACTGCTGCAAATGTGCCATTTTTATTTTGCCAAGATTTTGTGGTGATGCATAATCACCAAAAACTAAGTAGTTATCCTCCAAAGCATCATTCATTCTGCCCAGTTCTAGGTATACAGTAGGGAGTAACTGCCAGTAGGAGAGCTAAACTTGGGCATGGGAGAGATCATGTGGAAGATTTTGCTTTTTTGTCCTACTTTT
>NW_011224926.1:0-377 GCF_000146605.3 Meleagris gallopavo | reverse complement strand
AATGCAGCACCAGAGCTAATCCAGGGCAAAGCATATATTGGCTCAGAGGTATGAAGGCCAGTGTTTGTTGTTTGTTTGACACCCTCCTCCCCCTCCTTCCTTCCCCACAGGGCGTTGAAAGGCAGTGGAGCTCAGGTACCTCACTTGGTTTCCCTCCTGAACTTACTCCGCTGGGTTGCCTTGCTCAGTAGCTCTCAGAAGTTGTCAGTGGCCACAGACTGAAAATGCAATTGGCCACAGCTCACACAGCTGGCTGGTTTGTCTCTGGCTAATCCTTCTCTGTCTCCACCAATCGTTCTCCGCTTTAGGGCTCCGTAAAACAGCAACTTCAGAGATCTCCTTCTCTTAGTAAGTTTGGAAAGAGCAATGTGCTCTGT
>NW_011224925.1:0-353 GCF_000146605.3 Meleagris gallopavo | reverse complement strand
GAGAAGTGCAGACCAGTTGAGCTGATGAAGAAGCGCAGGCAGAGAAGCGCAGGCAGAGAAGCACAGGCAAAGCAGGCAAAGAAGAAGAGAGCATCAGGTGACCTTACCGGGAGTTATATCTCCTCGCTGACCGCAAAACGCCCCCCGTGGGGAAATGTAGCTCTTCTTCTCCTCCGGACAGGCACCCGGAACTTGAGCATCAGCAGTCAAACTCCCCAGTGCATTACATGATGTTATGATGTGGAATACTGATAACGAAAAATCATGAAACCATGACACTACCTCACTTGTTTTATTTTTCCTGGGAGATTATGAGTACATGAGAGCGGAGAGTAGCACTGGAAATACTAATT
>NW_011224924.1:0-425 GCF_000146605.3 Meleagris gallopavo | reverse complement strand
CAATATCACTAATGACTCTGTTTTCATGTGTGAAGATAGAAAAGTAGTACATTAAAAATAAAAAATAAAAAACCCTTTAAAAATGCCTTTGGGGCAGGCTTCCAAATTCCCTGATCTTTATTTACTTTTTTTAAAAATGCTGCTTCTAGCAGAGACAGTGTGGAGCAGAGCTCCAGCTCTGAGTAGGTTTCTTGTTCAGATGGCCTTAGCAGGAATTTTGTTATTTGGCTGATGGCAAAGCAGAGCCAATAGTTTTCTGTGTAGATTTCAAAAATGACCAGAATTAGTTGACAAAACCCCTTATTTTCTGTTCAAAATATTTCAGATTTTAAAAGGACATGTCAAATTGGATAGGTAGAAAGCTACTAAGATCTTAAAAAGCTTTCCTAGTTTTCCTTCTGTTGTGACATTTTAAATCTACTTTT
>NW_011224923.1:0-419 GCF_000146605.3 Meleagris gallopavo | reverse complement strand
CTCGGCGACTTCATGGCTGCCGGCCTCGAACTACCAAGTCAGCAGTCATAATCAGAGGACGAAACAGACCAGGGAGTGTGAGCCGCCGTGCCTCAGGGCCTCCCCCCCTTCCCCACCAGATCTTGCTGTGGTGTTTGCTGCTTTGGTGTTTTTTCCCTTTCTGGGAAGGCTCCCTTGGTGCGAGCCTCCTCTATGAAGGTGATGCGCACAGGATCTTTGCAGAACTGGCCCAGCTGAGGATTCCCAGTGTGCTCTGGATGCTTCCCAGCGTGCTGCAGCACTCACAGGACCTCCCCGTGTACTCTGGGGGACCTCACAGGGACGTAGGTTCCCTCTCAAAATGTGCTCTCTCCCCCCGGGGCATGGCTGTCTCTGGACACTTCACAGCCACCGAGGCCTCTTTTATCCCCAGCCCAGTG
>NW_011224922.1:0-461 GCF_000146605.3 Meleagris gallopavo | reverse complement strand
GACGGCTGCCTTGCTGAGATCGCACCCCTGTGCACAGGCTCTCCGTCTGCCTCTTCAGAAAGGAGGGAAGAGTGGGGCTGTAAGTGACTGCTCTGATCCGCCCTTTCCTGCTGCGCACCCTACGGTTTCTCCACGTCTATTTCTAGAAGCTCAGCTTCCCAAGCCTTTCAGGGAACAGACAGAAATGCACTCACCACGTGCCGCCGTCTTCATGATTTCGTTAGCAAGTGGGACAGTCCCGTGGAATATCTTCCATCTTCCCATGCCACCTTCCATCCCCCCGGACCTTAACAGAAAGCATTAAGATAAACCTCAGAGAAACCAAGGATTGAACTGAGTGGTCTTTTCCGTGAAGGCAGTAAAGACAACAGCCACCCTGGGACGCCTGTGGGGCTCCAGCACAGGAGGCGGCTGAGGATTTGGCAGCGCCTTCCCTGCAGGCAATTCTGCACCCAAAGCTC
>NW_011224921.1:0-483 GCF_000146605.3 Meleagris gallopavo | reverse complement strand
TTTGTCCTTCAGCCAGAATAAAAGACATCTTGATGCTAAAATAAAGAAACGGGAATCACTCACTGGAGCTGGAATCCTCCCCTGCAAGAAGGCTGTGACAGCACTCAGGCTGGCAGAGGAGTGTCGTGATGAAACAAAGGCAGCAACAGCCCTGAGCCATCTCCCTGCAGAGCAGGAGGAAAATATTCATAAGGGTCTCAATTAGAAACCACCCAGTGATGCTGTCTCTAATGCCAGGCTCACTTATAATAAAGCAAACCTTCCCATCAGCTTGACCACACTTAGCCAAAGATTATCTAATTAACCCAATTAATCAGGATGGCCAAAATCAGGTTCTGTGGATTAAAATGGAAGTTAATCAAAGCAAAAAAAACAAAAACAAACAAACAAAAAAAACCCTGCCAGTCTCCTTCCTTTATTCACTTCTATTCCTTGTTTTCTTTTTTTTTTCCCTGAGCCTGCACATATCTGCTGCTGAGATCA
>NW_011224920.1:0-567 GCF_000146605.3 Meleagris gallopavo | reverse complement strand
CACCAGTACTGTCTGAAAGACGTGACCTTGAAAAGTACCAGGCGGACGGCCAATACTCTAGGATATTTAGTAAACTTTGAGTCCTTGCTATCTTGTTTCTAGTAAAAAGAAAAAAAAAAAGAAGAAAAAAATGCTTTCTCTACTGAAACTGCCTTTTAAGGGGCTGCATGCCACTGTCTCTTCTTTCTTAATGCTAAAAACATACTGGGCCTTAATTAAGTTCACCACTTTGCTCTATGGAGCAATAGGTATATATAGCCAATTGAAAACATGGATGGAAATAACTATGTGGCATCTGCATATTATGTGGCATACCATTCCAGAGGGAGCTGCTAATTTTACAGGGTTGGGGATTTTTAAGCAGGTTTCCAGCCTCTCCTTTGAATTCTTTATGCGGATTTTCAATGCTCACCTGATCACGTTATTAATCTCCGTGAATGTACTGCTCACCATTTCACTTATTATTAGTATTTATTATATTTTGAGGAAGTCTGCCCCAAAACCAGTAAATACTGAGTGGCAGGGAATGTGGAGAGGCCTGGGTGAGACTTTAGAGAGATGGAAATC
>NW_011224919.1:0-396 GCF_000146605.3 Meleagris gallopavo | reverse complement strand
CCAGTAATAGCCAGAACTGCTCTGCAGTGCTACACAGTTCTGCATTTCAGAGACATTTTAGCATGCAGAACATGTGCAGTATCAAATCTATTGCCTGCCACTACAGTCCCTCAGACTGGATAAATTATATCCCACAGTTGGTAGTACAAAGGTAATTCTGTTGCCATATGTTGTGCCAAAGAGCTCATGCCATGACGGAGTGCATCGTAGATCATGCTTTCCTGTGTATGCCCATTTTCTCCCTCATCTATGTGGGACAAGCCTTGCCTTCCTTCAGATTTTAATCTATAAAAATAAAAATAAAAACCCAGCACCTCCAACAAGCTGGAGATGCCAATTTTACTAAAGAAACCAAACCAATGAAAATAAAAAAAAAACAACAATTAAAAAACAAAA
>NW_011224918.1:0-631 GCF_000146605.3 Meleagris gallopavo | reverse complement strand
CGCACTGTGCACGAGCGGTAGATGCAGTCTACCTTGATTTTAGAAAGGCCTTTGATACTGTCTCCCACGACATCCTTATAACACAGCTGAGGAAGTGTGGGATAGACGAGTGGACAGTGAGGGGGGTTGAGAACTGGCTGACTGGCAGAGCGCAGAGGGTCGTCGTTGGTGGTGCAGAGTCTGGCTGGAGACCTGTAACCAGTGGTGTCCCCCAGGGGTCTGTGCTGGGTCCGGTCTTGTTCAACGTCTTCATCAGTGACCTTGATGAGGGGACAGTGGCCACCCTCAGCAAGTTTGCTGATGATACGAAGTCGGGAGGATTGGCTGACCTGCCTGATGGCTGCGCTGCCATTCAGCGAGAGCTGGACAGGCTGGAGAGCTGGGCAGTAAGAAACCGGATGAGGTTCAACAAAAGCAAGGGTAGGGTCTGACACCTAGGGCGGAATAATTGCATGCACCAATACAGGCTGGGGGATGAGCTGCTGGAGAGGAGCTCTGCAGAGAGGGACCTGGGCGTCCTGGTGGACGACAGGTTGGCCATGAGCCAGCAGTGTGCCCTCGTGGCCAAAAAAGGGCCAATGGCATTCTGGGTGCATTAGAAGAGCGTGTCCAGCAGGTCGAGGGAGGTGAT
>NW_011224917.1:0-516 GCF_000146605.3 Meleagris gallopavo | reverse complement strand
AAGAAAACAGGTATGCCTGGGAGAAAATATCATCTTTTTGGAAGCACAGGCCCAATTTCCAAGTGAAATGTGGTATTTCTGGGAGAAAATGACAAGTACGTGGGAGAAAAGTGGGCAATAGTGGGAAAGACTGACTTCTCTTGGAGGGCAAGTGTGGTATTTTTTGGTGTGAAAAAGGGGGTCCTTTGGGGGAGAAAACGGGGTGTAGATGGGAGGAAATGTCCTGTTGAGGAGTGTCCAGCAGATTTTTTGAGAGAAAAGGGAAGGTACTTGTCAGAAAAGTGCTCTTTCTGGGAGAGAGTAGCATAGTTGGTTGGAAAATGCCACCCATTTGTGAGAAAGCTGCTTTGTTTCCGGGAGGAAATAGCATTCTTTGGGGAGAAGATGTCCTCTTTTGGATGGAAAAGTAGTAGTTGTGGGAGAAGCTGTCCAATGTTTGGGCCCAAGGTAGCATTACTGGGAGGTAATGTCATTGTATTGGAGAAGGGTGGTATTTCTTGGGGAGAATGTGTTCTT
>NW_011224916.1:0-513 GCF_000146605.3 Meleagris gallopavo | reverse complement strand
TCCTCCTTCCCCAGCCCCGCCAGCGCAGTATGCAACAGACCTTTGTCCCCTGGCAAAACTCTGGGGACTCCGTAGTTCTGGGCTTTGATAGTGCAGTGTCTTCCCTTCCTCGCAAGGGACATAAGATCATTCCATGCTGAGAGCTCTCTGGGAAGGACAATCATTGCTCACTGGCACCTCTCAGGAGCCACGCAGCAAAGTGTGAAGGGAGACCGCATTTTCTGTGCCGAGTTCCTGGGCTGCTTTCACTGCTGCAGGGATATGAGAACCTCCTGCGGCAGTAAGAACCGATGCTGGCTCACGCTACTTTGGTAGGAAACGTTTTTGTATCGAGCCAGAAACTCAACTCAAGGAATATCACCCATTCACAAGACAGTCAGCTTTCCAACTCCTTCTCCACAAGGGCCCAAGCCAGCTGTCCCGGGACACTGAAAAGCACAGAAAGCCGGGAGGCATGAAACAGGCGATCTCCCGCACTCCATTTTGGGAGGGAGAAAGACACTGAGTCTGTTT
>NW_011224915.1:0-571 GCF_000146605.3 Meleagris gallopavo | reverse complement strand
TTGCCCTGCCCTACATTGAGTGGCAAGCCCCTCCCAAGGAGTAAATCATGCCCCCTTGAACACTGTTTTCCCCCTATATTCCCCAGTGATCTGAAAATACAGTGTCCTCTATGCAAAGAGAACTCTGCCTGCCTAACTACTGAAGAATTCTCACTGCCTAGGCAGTCTTGAATCAGGGTAAGGGAATTATGACTGAGCTGTGTACACTGCAGCCTCAGCAACCTTTCCAATGGTTTTTCCAGGATAGACTCTCTCTGCATCTTATCCCTTCCTTATTCTCTTTCACTCCACTGTCCATACACCTAAGACTCACAGTGTACCACTCTCTAATGATAAGTGCCTGATCCTATCTCCTTTTGCAGGTGGAATTGGACTTCTCAAGCAAGCAGGAAGTCCCAGAGTCAAAAGTCAGTCTGAATCTCAAAGCTGCTCCAGGATCCCTCTGCTCTGTCCAATCTGTTGACAAAAGTGTCCTCCTGATGGAGAACGATACCCTAACAGCAGACATAGTGAGTACAGCCTGCCATGACTAGCACCCTAATGTCTGCCTGCCTTCTGTCTCCATGCTTTG
>NW_011224914.1:0-541 GCF_000146605.3 Meleagris gallopavo | reverse complement strand
AACTGGGATGTTTCTGTGGGAGAAGAGAAAGCTCTGGAGATAGCTCATGACAGCTTCCAAGACTCAAAGGGAGCGCATAAGCAGGAGGGGGCAACGGCTGTTGAGGAGGGTGGATAGCGATAGGACAAGGGGAAATGGTTTTGAAGTGAGACAGGGGAGGTTTAGGTTGGTTATTAGGAGGAAGCTTTTCACGCACAGGGTGGTGACGCACTGGAATGTGTGCTTGAGAGTCACTTCCAGGATGATCTGCTCCATGATCCGTGACCAGCACAGAGGTGAGACTGACATGCTGGTAGTTCCCCGCGTCACACTTTGTATCCTTCCTAAGAGGTGTGCTGTCACCTTTTTTCTCCTCACCAGGGACTTGACCTGACTGCCTCGACTTGTGAAATACCATGGAGAGTGGCTCGGTGACTGCAGCGGTGAATTCCCTCGGAACTCTGGGACTCATCTCGTCAGGACCCAAGGACTCCTGGATGTTTGGGTCCTCAGGTGGTCCAGAACCTGATCTCCCATGGCAGTGTGGGATGGGAAGGGGTCT
>NW_011224913.1:0-476 GCF_000146605.3 Meleagris gallopavo | reverse complement strand
ATCGTAGAATCATAGAATTGCTGGGTTGCAAAGGACCACAGTGCTCATCCAGTTCCAAACCCCTGCTGTGTGCAGGTCGCAACCAGCAGCCCAGGCTGCCCAGAGCCACATCCAGCCTGGCCTTGAATGCCTGCAGGGATGGGGCATCCACAGCCTCCTTGTGCTGCTTCTAAAGTCTCCTAATTATTTTTCAGTTTGCAGGAAGAGAAGTGCTAAAAGATGTGGCATCAGTTCAGGCAGCCTCTTTAGCCACCATCTCACGGATGTGGGTGCCACTGGGGTAGGATGGGTTCTCCCTTCAGCTCTGATGGCTGAACCCACACTCAGCATCCTACCTGCAACCCCTGCCGGGCATCCGCCTCCCACGGCCCGTGCAAAATCCTTCCAACTAAACCACGTGAATGCTTTCAACAAAGCACACAGTGGGAACATTTATCACACGGAGCTGCTGCAGCTTTGCCCTGTGGTGACTGAGC
>NW_011224912.1:0-407 GCF_000146605.3 Meleagris gallopavo | reverse complement strand
ATAATGTCTATATATTCAGTTCCATGTGTGTATACATATGTGTATGTATACACATATGGCTTTTTGTGCAAATCATCAAACAAACTGTGACATCATCTACTGCAAGAAATAGAAAATACATGTTCTAAAGAAAATGCAAGGTTTTGCAGATTTGTAAATGCACAGCCACACAATGACCGTTGTTTTTTCACCCAGACTCCAAAACAATTTCAGAGAGTAACTTTTGTTAACTTCAGGGTTGCCTTCAGGTTTACAAGAAAGTTAAAACCAAAATGTATGAGCTAGTAGCCTTATCTCCTCAACAAGGCTCCTAGACTTGTGGTATGAGCAAGAGGTTAGTTGCAAGGACTCAGTGCTCGGTCATCCTTTGGCTTCGCTTGTGTACTCAAGAGCTGTAGATGGAGACC
>NW_011224911.1:0-470 GCF_000146605.3 Meleagris gallopavo | reverse complement strand
GTTTCCTGCTTGTCTCTGTAGTACGTGTTCCCTAGCTGTTTCAACTTCAGCATTAGTGTAAGACTTTCAGTTTTTTTGGAGTACTCTCTCTCTCATTTATTTGATTTATTAGATTCAATTCCCAACTATATTGTATTATATTGTGTTATCTGGCATCTTGCTATCATATTTAGTAAATAAGTTTTCTTCCCTAGCTCATTGTTGCTATTTTCTTTTTAGGCCCATCTCAGGACATGGATCCATGGATCCTTCCCCCCAACTTTTTAGTCATGGAATCAGGCCAAACCAGACCAGAATCATGACAGTATTGCACACAAAATTAAATATAAATTAAATGATATTGAACCTCATTTTAATGATTTTACAAGTTAAAATATTTGTTAAGTTATTTGTTAAGTTTTACAAGTTAAAATAAATGTTCCATGGGCATTATTTTGAATTTGTAAATGTATTGTTCCACAAATTAACAA
>NW_011224910.1:0-445 GCF_000146605.3 Meleagris gallopavo | reverse complement strand
CAGTGCTGCACATGGGGCCGCACCAGAGCCGAGTGGAGGGGACAATCACCTCCCCTCCTCCCCTGCTGGTCGCTCCTCTTTGAATGCAGCCCAGGATACAGTTGGCCTTCTGGGCTGCAAGTGCACACTACTGGCTTATGTCCAGCTCTTTGTCCACCAGGATCCCCGAGTCCTCCGCAGGGCTGCTCCCAAGGGCTTCTACGCCCAGTTGGTACAAGCATCTGGGTTTCCCCTTCATCAGGGACATCAACAGTGGGGTTGAGTGCACCCTAAGGACACCAAGCTGTGGGGTGCAGTGACACAGCAGAGGGACGGGATGCCATCCACAGAGACCTCAACAGGCTGAGCAGTGGGCACAAATCCAAGTGCAGGGTCAGTAGCTGGGATGAGGGAACACCCACCACCAAAACATGCTAGGGGATGAAAGGACTGAGCGTAGTCCTGC
>NW_011224909.1:0-477 GCF_000146605.3 Meleagris gallopavo | reverse complement strand
TGCTGGCCGTGATGCTGATTTTTCTCTTGCTGAGCCTCCTCATGGCACTGCACTGCACTGCGCAGCTCCTTGCTCGCTGCTTGTTTTTCCTGCTGCATTGCTTGCCACCCTGGGGGCTGGATTAGGGCTTTATTTTGCTGTGCTGTTTGGCCTTGGCTGATATCACAATAAAATCGGCAGCTGACGAACTGAAGTTCTGTGCACGTTCATCTCCGCAGTCATTATTGGGTGCTGCAAGTAATTTTGCTGATGTGATTAGTAATCGCAGCCTGGCTTTGCGTCCTCAGGGTGCCCAGCTGTGGAGGAGATTAGGAAGGACACTTCCCAGCGGTTCCTTAGCCTCCATTTCACTTCTTCTTCTTCCCTGGAGCTCGAAAGCTCCTGAGTTACCATAGCTCCTGAGAATTTTCTCTGTGTTGGATGTTCAAACCAGCGGGCTCCCATTACTACGAGTTGTAGGTTATGTTGTAGGTTGTG
>NW_011224908.1:0-496 GCF_000146605.3 Meleagris gallopavo | reverse complement strand
TTTTGCTGCCTTCTCCTCACTGCTGCTCAGCCAAGTGGCACAAAATCTTTTATTCCTATTCAAGATACATTATGACTTACCTTCCCCCCCACCCCCCCCCTTCGCCACCTGCATGCTGAGTGTGGTGGCTGCTCCACAGGTCTGCTCAGAGCATTGCTGCTGTGGGCTCTTCCCTTCCTTGATGCCATACTGTTGGATCTGGGTAGGATCTCTTGCTCCACTGACCTCCCACTTATTCCATTTCAGGTCAGCTTTCTCCATGATGCCTGGCCAGCATCATGCAGGATGTTTTTGGTATGACTCAGCATTTTTTCTTTCTTCTGGATTTGAAGGTTTTCCAGTTTTTCATAGGATTTAACAGGATTTGCAAGACAAAACCCTCTGCAGAAACTGTATGTACCTTTTTCTTCCACCCAGTTTTGCTTTGCAGCACAACTCATTATCTTCTCCTTAGATGTCTCACATTGACAACTTTTCTTTTATAGTCGTCATTTTA
>NW_011224907.1:0-468 GCF_000146605.3 Meleagris gallopavo | reverse complement strand
GCCTTTAAGATCACCACACTACTTGCCATATAGACTCAGGAACTTTTAGGCCCTGTCACCATCCATTTCACTTATTTGGCTACCAACATGAAATGGAAAAACTGGTAGACATCACTTTTCCCCCAAAAAAAGCACAGAGACTGCTCAAAATTTACATATCTGAGGGCAAGCTTAAAGATCAAAGCTCTGTTGAATATATTTATGGAGGAATTTAAATTTAGCTCAGAAAGATGTGATTCTCTGTTCTCTCCACATACTGGATCCCTGTGCTGTCAGCTCCTCCAGTTTTCCTTCAGGACATTCCTCAGATCCAGAGTTCTTAAGCAGAAGGTGCTGTTTATTTCTAATTCTCTCTTAATTCAATTTTCTGCTTTTTTCTCTTCTTTTTTTCTGTAAACACTCAATTTCATCTCATCAGTTTCATCCACACATTAATAATGCCTTATTTCTGTTAGCCCTGTACACCTT
>NW_011224906.1:0-375 GCF_000146605.3 Meleagris gallopavo | reverse complement strand
ATCTGTTTAGACATTCCATACTGTTAAAGTACAGTTCTGAAAGTAGTAGCACCTTGAAGCCTCTTCCGCTATTCTCTCAAACACAATAAGATATGTTACAGAACGTGTATTAAGGAATCCAGAGATACAATTACATATAATAAGTCCATTATAGAAGACTTTTTTAACCTTTAGAATATTTTAATCATTTTAAATATCATCATCTGAGAAAGATAGATGCAAAGGGGTTTTTATGGATTATATGAATTAAGAGGAAAAGCTCTGCAATTGACTATGCTAATTTCATTGCTTATTTAAACGTGTATTTTTATTTTTTTGCAACAAGGATAGCATGAAATTTAATTTAATGTACTGATAGGATATTTTATCAAGCTA
>NW_011224905.1:0-475 GCF_000146605.3 Meleagris gallopavo | reverse complement strand
CACCGCAGAAGTTGTCCGGTTGCAACACATGGCGGGCAAACTCTGTGAGCGTGCCCAGGCCCCGTGCTGCCAACACTGCTCAGGGAAAACTGGGCGGACGCTCCGTGACATCGAGGGCTCAGATTCCTGCCTCTGGTGGTTCCCGGAACCAGGGATGTTGGAGTGCAGGTTGAGCTGCCAGAATTTGAAGAGTCTGCTGAGAGGGAATCCGCAGGATGTTCGTCCGGCAAACTGTGGAGCGCATCTCTTGCCTCATCTCATGAGGCAGGCAGCATGCCTTCAGCTTCTCTTCTGGCTGCGGACCCGGGGCCTGGAGGACACCTTGAGGCTTTGCCTCTAACAGGTCCTGAAGATGGGGAAAACTCAACTTCTTCCAAGGGTGAATACTTTCCAGGAGAGGCCAATGCAGCACCTCTTTTCTGGAGAGCAGTTGAGGGAGAAGAAGAAACAGCTACCACCATGCCTGAGTTCTCCC
>NW_011224904.1:0-483 GCF_000146605.3 Meleagris gallopavo | reverse complement strand
ATTTGCCCAGCATTGCATACACAATTTGAAGGAGAGTTTGGAGCAGTATCCTGTACTAGAAGAGAGGATTAAACTGATGTAACCATGCTGCCAGCCTTTCTGACATTGTAGCACCTGAAGGCTATATTATGAGCAAGACAATGAATTCTCTTTAAGTTATCTGTTTCACAGATTGGCATTGTTTAATGAAACAATTTTGGGCTAGAATTTGTTGATAGTATCCCGGTTCTGTTGCACATTTCATATAGTCTGCAATATTTGCATAATTTTTATTTCTCCTTTCATCTCCTTTGATAATTTTTTGTCTTCCTGATTTATTACAGTACCCAGCAGTTTCAGTTATACTCACCTATATTTCTGTCTTTTTTCTTTTTTACATTCCTAAACTTTATTTTGGAAACAGTACTTTAAACAGCTAATTCAAATGCATTTATTTGTGTATAAGCTTTTCCGTAAGTTTATCTTCTTTCTGGCACCATACTT
>NW_011224903.1:0-402 GCF_000146605.3 Meleagris gallopavo | reverse complement strand
CTGTTATTGTGTGATAGTGCCTCAGTGACTTTATCTTGCTCATTGGCATAGAGAAATTACTAGAACGTAAATTTTAAAATTAATTAATTTAATTTACTAAAAAATAAAAAAAAAAGAAAAGAAGTAGGCAGTGTAAGCATGAAGGATGTTGATGGCATAAGAAAGTGAAGTACTGGATATTAAAATTTTACTGAAACAATCTAAAGCTAAAATGGAAGTGCATAATATTTCAAAAGATTGGGGATGCATAGAAAACAGGTAACTTAAGAATTGTCTGTGTGTTTCAGGTAAATTCTTTTACAGTTCATTTTTTAAAAATTAAAGAATACAACCATCATTCTGTAATGTCATTAGCATTTCTTCCATAGTTAAGAGAAGAATATATGCAGTGTTCAACATAGT
>NW_011224902.1:0-370 GCF_000146605.3 Meleagris gallopavo | reverse complement strand
GAAGTGTGTAGAGTTACCTTTTTTCGTTTAGGGGAAAAAAAAAGAAAAAGAAACATTTTGAAATGCTTGTTTGAAGCCTCTCTTGCAGAACCTAAGATGTACAAGACCTGGAAGTCAACAAAAACTGATTTGAGAATTAATAGGTGTAATAGGACTGAAGAGGCTGGAAGTATTGCATGTATAGACTCAATATTATGTTCCTGCCAAGCCTGGCTGAGCATCAGGGTGAGGCTGATTTATTTGTAACACCGAGATGTAAACCTCAGAATCCTAGCTTGTATGGGAAATAGTGGCATCTTATAGCAGTCAGCAAGACCAGGGAAGTGACTGTCCCTTTGTACTCAGTTCTGGTGAGTCCACACCTTGAGTG
>NW_011224901.1:0-630 GCF_000146605.3 Meleagris gallopavo | reverse complement strand
GTTGGGCCCGGCTCCTGCTGCCTCTTTGGGGTGAGCTTCGGGAATTTTGAGCCCGACGCCTCTGTGCAGGAGGGCTTTGGGTGCGGGTGCGCCGTCGCTGCCTGGACGGTCCCCTGCGTCCGGGCACTCTGGAAGCCCTCGGGGATCTCGATGTTGCAGACCTTGTTGATCTGCGGGTGCCGCTCTGCTCCCCTGGGGCTGGCGTTTGCCGGCTGCCACAGCGTCTTCTTGGCCGGCTCTGGGAACTCGGGGTCCGAGCTTGCAGCGGGGAGCGGCTTCGTGTGCGGCTCCTTCCTCGCTGCCTGGGACGTCTCCTGCGAGCAGCTGCCGGAGACGCCCTGGAGGACCCTGATGCCCTCCGCCTGGTGGACGTGTGGGATTTGTTCTGAGCACTCGAGGCTGCTGTTTGTCCTCGCAGCTGCTCAGAGGTAGCCCGATCCTCCGATGATCGTGGGCCGTTTGTCTCCTGCTCAGTTTCAGGCACACTGGGCAGGTCGCTGTGCTCAGGCTGCTGGGAACCCTGTGATGTTGTCCCCAATGCTGCCTGGCTGGTGGGCATGGAGCTCAAGGTCTCAGGCTCCATGGAGCTGCTGGATGGCTCCGGCGCCGTCTGGCCGGCAGTGCTGGGAC
>NW_011224900.1:0-491 GCF_000146605.3 Meleagris gallopavo | reverse complement strand
CAACATTCTGAATGGGAAAAGATTTCTATCTTTAGTCTGAGCAGTTAAGCAAGTTGAGAAAATATATCAGGAACAGCCTGTACAAATCAGAATGGAAATAATCCTGAAGGGACTGCTCCCCAAGAAGGAATTGCACAAAACACACCATCCAGAAATTAGATGAAAGACATAGTAAAGCTTTCAAATTTTAGATGCATATAAACACGTATCTTTAGCATTACAGCTACTTTTAAGCCTTCACCAATTGAAATGTACCTTACTGAGGCATACCAATAGAAAACATTTGGTTTACAGATGCCTCAGTCAATAGGGAAAATGGCAAAGAGCAATATAAAGCTGCTGCATTGGATATTACCATTGGGAAGCAAGTAATAGAAGAATGTGAAGGTAGCACACAAATAGGAAAAATATGAGCAGCTGTCCTAGCAGCACACAATGGAGCAAAAATCATATATGTACATTCTCATACTATGTGGGCTTGTGACACGTGT
>NW_011224899.1:0-450 GCF_000146605.3 Meleagris gallopavo | reverse complement strand
TTTCTTCTCCAGCTCCTTGAAGCACCTAGACTTTGATCTTGGCAATATGGAACTGGAATTGTTCAGGGATCTGGCATTTTACAGATTAGAAGTGCACACATTCTTAAAAAAACAAAATTATATACTATGTAGTTTATATTCATACAAACATATCTTATAAGAACAAATGAATATATTATGTACTTCACCCTATATTTTTGATCCTGGTAGGAATTTCTACCACTGAGTAGAGCAAGTCCAGAAAAGAAATTAATTCTACAGAATTGAGAATGGAATACTGTTTTGTTATTTAATTACTTTTTTTAAACTAAAAGAAAGCTATGTGAACCAGGCATAGGATGTGAATTTTGAATTAGTGTATTCATGACTGGGGCAACTGACAAGGTCTACTATTTCTGAAAAGTGTAAACATTCAGATTCAGCCTCCTTTTTCTATATATTCTGGTTGTT
>NW_011224898.1:0-399 GCF_000146605.3 Meleagris gallopavo | reverse complement strand
GCCACACACGCACACACACACGTGTGCAGCCCGCCAGCCTTCCAACCTGCCGTGCAAACACACCGTCCCATCTCGCACACTTCAGCCACGTTGCCCTTCCTCCTCCTCCCCCCACCAGTTCCCATTCCTGCTTCCCCTACCTGTGCCCCCCCCTCGTTGCTTTGGCCCCAGTAGCCTGCCCACCCCCCACAGCCCTCCGGTTTGCACGAGGCTTTGCATCGCTTCCTTTGTGCACACGCCCCCATTGCTCTCGCCCCTTGTTGCCACCCCTTCTTTTGCAGCACCGTTTAGAACTCCCCCCTACTAAAAGTGCACTTAGCTCAGAAATCCAGGTTGTTTTGAATTAGCGTTTTAATGGAAACACAAGCTTGCAGCCAGTGCTGTGAATCTATCCCTGGG
>NW_011224897.1:0-506 GCF_000146605.3 Meleagris gallopavo | reverse complement strand
CTGACCCTCTCTTCCCCCCAGAGGCTTTCCTGGGAAACTCAGAACTCTCTGTAGAGCTGTTGCACGACTCGATGCAGTTGTGGTCAGCCCTATTGTTCACGTTCTTGGTTAACCTCGCGGGCTTTTGCAGACAGTGCATTTTTTTACCAGCCATCCCAAATGTTCTGTATTCCTGTTGCTTTAGTCTTGTAACCATTGATTAAGGAGCTGTGAGAGCTCTCAGTGGCTGCAGCCACATTCCTCAAGGGCAGTTGTGAAAGCTCGGTCACACACAACTAGATGAATACAGGGCACTACTTGTGAATCCGTTATCACAGCAGTTCATATATTGAACGTGACTGGGCTGATAACCCCGAACTGGGCATCATTCAGAGTCTGCACTCAGCTGCTTGCGGCCCCTCTGGTACCCAGGGACAAGCCTGAATGCAAAGGGATTTGTTTCCTGCCAGACTTCTCCGTCCTTTTCTTGTGATAAACATACACTGCTTGATTCCATTGTAGCTACT
>NW_011224896.1:0-450 GCF_000146605.3 Meleagris gallopavo | reverse complement strand
AATTTTATACTGTGCGTGTGTCTCCTTTTATTTGCCTGCTGTGTCGCCCCGGATACGAGGCCCAGCAGAGCAGGCACGGCCTGTTCCACATTGCTGTTTCCTCAGAGATCATGTCTTCCACGGGGTGGCTTCTGTCCCGAGCTTTGTCTCACCACCCATTAAATGGTGCACGGTCTGTCAGAACTCATGTGCTCTGGCTGCACGTCCGTCTGCTGCTGCTTTGGTTTAGAGGATCATGGAGCTGAAAGCTGAAATAGCTGACGGTGTGAATGTATTGCAGCTCCCACCCAACTCTGAAGTTTATGGGCTCCTGACTGTCCTTATGGATTGGATCTCAGACGAGCACCTCAGCAAAGTCAAGGGACAAGAAGAAAGAGAGGACGGTCAGAAACCTCAGTGCAGCGGGAGAACCTACATCCAGGAGAGGTGTTTGAAGGTGAGGGGACGTGA
>NW_011224895.1:0-466 GCF_000146605.3 Meleagris gallopavo | reverse complement strand
AAAAAAACGACGAGGGACGGAGTTGATTATACGGTTGGTTTTCCACAGGTGCTTCCCTAGACTGCTTCTCGCGGCCATCGCCCAGCACGGCCCCCCTCCTCCAGCCGGGGAGCTCTCCTTTGGAGAAGGGAGGCGGTGGCCTGCTTTGCCCTGTCCATGAAGCCAGCAAGGCTTTAATCGCCCTCCTACCCGACAGGGATTCCTTGTCGGACTTGAGGTGGTGCATGGCTCTGAGGTTCCTGGCCAGCTGAAAGACGGGCCAGCGCAGAGCCACGGTCCCGTCCGCAGTCCTGATGTCTTTTGGAGATGGTGTCGAACGAGCCGAAGGTGGGAATCCAGACCCCCTGCGAGTGGAAGAGAAAGCACTCAGGGCTGCAGGGTTATGGGCTGGCTGCAGGAAGAGCTGGACGGGGTCCCCACGTAGGGACAGAGCTCAGGAGCCCTCTCCCGCTGCTCAGAGGCACGA
>NW_011224894.1:0-470 GCF_000146605.3 Meleagris gallopavo | reverse complement strand
TGCTGCACAACACCAAACAAATTACTGACACATGAAAGGAAAAGCAATGAAATTTTTGAGAATTTATGATTATCCCAAAGAGGAAAAGAAAAAAAAAGAAGGCAGATCTGAGAAAGTGCTCTTACTGAGACAGGAAGGAGAGGTAACAAAAGAGAGTAAGGATGAGGTTAAGACAGACATGCAGAAAGAACACTTTAAGGTGATGAGACGCAGGCATCCTCTTAAAGTTTGGGGGTCCCTCTTGGAGACAGGCGCTTGACCCAAGATCTCAGCAGAACAACATTGCTAATGAGCCACAGACAGATCTCCCTGATACACTATTCCAGGTACATACATTCCCTTCCAGACTCCAGCACAAAGGGAGGAGATCAGTGAACGCTCTTGGTTCTCTCTTCAGCCCTGAAGCTGTAAATGACAATGCCTTTTCCCACATCCTTCATGGAAAGGTAAAGGCTAGAAGCAAAGTTGAA
>NW_011224893.1:0-570 GCF_000146605.3 Meleagris gallopavo | reverse complement strand
TGTCATTCAGAAATGTATAATAGGACTTGCAAAAGCACTGCCTCAGCCATTGTCTTCCTTTACAATAGCTGTTTCAGACAAAAATAAATAACAGAAGATGAATGCAAGTGAAGAAAGGGTGAATTTCATCTTATTTTTGTTACATTATTATCCTGGCTTCCAACAGTATTTATCATCCTACAGTTTGATTTGCTGTAATTTATGTCTACCTTTTATCTTCCTGGAAGAAAAGAATACCAGCCCTCTGGGGATAATGGAGAAGCAATGTTATTTAATTATTCCAAACTATCTTGTGCTTTGCTACACGTAAGATAACAGTCAACACACTGCTACAAGTTTGCGTATCAGCAAACTGTGGTCAAGATAAAATATTTAACGGTAGAAAAAATACGCTTTTATTGTGCAGGTGCTATAACGGGATTTTAAATAAGGAAAAACAATTCTGTTTACTATCTTTTTTGTTGTTGTTGTTGTTTTGTTTTTGTTTTTTTTAGTTTTAGTACAAAACTAAATACATTCACCCATAAATTAACTTGATAACAACTGGAGATAGGTGGATAATGGAAACAA
>NW_011224892.1:0-469 GCF_000146605.3 Meleagris gallopavo | reverse complement strand
CCATAAGATCATCTAGTCCAACCATCCATGCAGAGACCAAGTCCACTACTAAGTCATGTTCCTAAGCCCCATCTCCTTAACATGTTTAAACATAACAACAGAAGAGTACTTTAGAAAAAATGTATTTTTCTAAATACAAAGAGCAGAATCATATAAAAATGATTATCGATGGAAAGACAGAAGGGAAACTTTCTGTTTGTTTTAGCAGAAAAAAAGTACTAGGCAGTACTAGGCAGTACTAGGCAGTACTAAGGTCCACAAGTCCATGGGACCTGATGGGGTGCATCCACGTGTGCTGAGGGAGCTGGCGGAGGTCATTGCCGAACCGCTCTCCATCATTTTTGAGAGGTCTTGGATAACAGGGGAGGTCCCTGAAGACTGGAGGATAGCCAGTGTCACTCCGGTCTTCAAAAAGGGCAAGAAGGAAGACCCGGGTAATTATAGGCCTGTCAGCCTCACCTCTGTCCCT
>NW_011224891.1:0-507 GCF_000146605.3 Meleagris gallopavo | reverse complement strand
ATTTCCTCTATCTTACCTGTAATAGCGTGTCTTACATGGTCTGACATGTCTGGCTCTAGTTCAATACCACGCTTTAAATTTTAAAACCAAAATCTGATATGTTTTCTCTTCTGGAAGGCACAGAATGCTTACCTTGCTATCACAGAATCACAGAATGGCCAGGGTTGGAACAGACCTCAAGGATCATGAAGCTCCAACCCCCCTGCCACATGCAGGGCCACCAACCTCCACATTTAATACCAGCCCAGGCTGCCCAGGGCCCCATCCAACCTGGCCTTGAACACCTCCATGGATGGACGGGGCATCCACAGCCTCTCTGGGCAGCTGTTCCAGCACCTCACCACTCTCACAGCAAAGAACTTCCCCCTGACATCCAACCTCAATCTGCCCTCCCTCAACTTAACGCCATTTCCCCTTGTCCTGCTGGGAGACCCCTGGGGGACATTGCTCATTACCAGCCTCCACCTGGATACAGAGCCATTGATTACCACTCTTTGTCTCCAGCCT
>NW_011224890.1:0-622 GCF_000146605.3 Meleagris gallopavo | reverse complement strand
GTTTTCTGCATTTCCAGAACATTGAAGTTCTTTCAATTTCTTTTTCCTTTAAAGGGTTTGTGTTTAATGGTACACTGAAGTCCTACTGAGTGGTTACAGTTTCAAAAGCAGTAGATTTAATACTATGCTATAACTCTTCTGCATCTTATTTTTCACATAACCTAGCAGAATTATTTAGGACTCTGTATGGTATGCTTCTTGGTGAATTAGACCAAGATTATTTCTTTTTCTTTTTTTAACACTGTTATAGACTGTTCAGTGTTGCTACTGTATTTTATAGCTTTGTTCCCCTAAATAATAGCTGATTTTATGCTATTGTGTATGTGTATATAATGTAGAAAGCCATACAGAAACACCGTATTTCAACTTTGTAGGAGGTTGAACTCTTTTTTGTTGCTGTTGTCGTTGTTCTTTTTTTCTGTAGCTGTGGTTTTTGGTTTTGGTTTTTTGGTAACTTGTCAACTCATCCAGAGCAGAGTCAATAGCATAGAAAAAGACAACTGCATCTGTTTTTAATGAGGTGCAGAAGAAAGATAAAGACACTGTATGAGGCTGCTGAATCACGGCCTGAACCTTGATTGATCACCTGAGGTGAGCAATGAGTCAGCCACGGGAGCACAGG
>NW_011224889.1:0-579 GCF_000146605.3 Meleagris gallopavo | reverse complement strand
CTGTAACATGCCAAAGATAGTATTACCTGTGCTGTTGGTTTTTCATACTAATTTCGAAATGAGCGTAGTGTTAATCAAGTTATGAAATTGACAGCCCTGAAGCTTAGGTCTTCTGGTTTTTTGGTGGAGTAGCACTGGATGTGGTGGCACATACTGCCTTCTTGTATTCTTGCCTAAATATTGTAAGCTTATCTGGAGAAGCCACATTTAAGTTGCTGTCATGAGCCATGAGTTAATTGAAAGTATTGGAAGTCCTTCATGTACCTCACACAGCACCTGTATGGCCCTGCTCTTTTGCTGTGCTCATGTATTTGCTGTGCTTGAGCTGGACAAAGGCTGATTATACCTTGTGAAACAGCTCCTATGAGTTTCCTACAGATGGAAGCAGACAGCTACTCTTTGAATATTTAGAAATATTTCCCTTACAACTTTGCAGGCTAGAAATACAGTATTTTTTCTTTTTTCTGAAAAGAAAGATTAAGAAGATTCATCAGGTGAAGAAGCTGAGACCTTTGTCGTGTTCCTATGATTACCATGGCTAACATTGCATTGGTTGTCATATTCTGTTTGCTCTTCTCT
>NW_011224888.1:0-490 GCF_000146605.3 Meleagris gallopavo | reverse complement strand
ACTGAGGACTCCACATCTGGACGCAGCACTGCAGGTGAGGCCTGACCAGCGCAGAGCAGAGGGGATGGGGGATCCTCCTCCCTTGGCCCGCTGACTGCGCATCTTTGGATGCAGCCCAGGATACGGTTGGCTTTCTGGGCTGGAAGGGCCCATTGCTGGCTTGTGTCCAGCTCCCACCCACCAGTACTCCCAGGCCTTATGGAGCAGGACTACGCTCAGTCCTTTCATCCCCTAGCATGTTTTGGTGGTGGGTGTTCCCTCATCCCAGCTACTGACCCTGCACTTGGATTTGTGCCCACTGCTCAGCCTGTTGAGGTCTCTGTGGATGGCATCCCGTCCCTCTGCTGTGTCACTGCACCCCACAGCTTGGTGTCCTTAGGGTGCACTCAACCCCACTGTTGATGTCCCTGATGAAGGGGAAACCCAGATGCTTGTACCAACTGGGCGTAGAAGCCCTTGGGAGCAGCCCTGCAGAGGACTCGGGGATCCT
>NW_011224887.1:0-473 GCF_000146605.3 Meleagris gallopavo | reverse complement strand
AAACAGGAAGAGCTGGAGTTTTGCATGCAGTCGCGAGGTCATGATCTCATTGCAATCATGGAGATGTGTGGGACAGCTCGCATGACTGGAATGTTGTCATGGAGGGCTATGTGCTTTTTAGGAAAGATCGGCTGGCTAGACGGGGTGGTGGAGTTGCTCTTTATGTGAGAGAGCAGCTAGAATGTATTGAACTTCACTTGGGGGAGAGTGATGTAGCAGTGGAGAGCTTATGGGTGAGAATCAAGGGGCAGGCTGGTAAGGGTGACACTGTTGTGGGTGTGTACTACAGGCCCCCTGATCAGGATGAGGAGGCTGATGAGGCCTTCCAAAAGCAACTGGATGTAGCGTCACGTTCCCAGGCACTGGTGCTTATGGGGGACTTCAATTATCCAGATATTTGCTGGACGACCAACATGGCCAGGCACGCACGGTCCAGACGGTTCTTGCAGTGCGTTGAAGACAACTTTCTGATG
>NW_011224886.1:0-439 GCF_000146605.3 Meleagris gallopavo | reverse complement strand
AAATGGAATGAAAAATCACTGTTTGTAGATATGGATGAAATCCTCAATTCATATGCTTGTGAATGCAACAGCTGAAATTTTTTTAACAAGAGCTTGTTGAAATTCAATATCCCTTTTCCTGGGGAAAAGCCCCCAAAATGTCTCTGTTTTCACAGCAAAGTGAAAAGAGAGCCCAAAGCATCAAAATTTCCTTTATAAAATGAGATAAAAAGCAATTAATTTCAAATTGATTTAAATTCAAACATTTTGTTTCAGTGAAATAGATTTTCTATTTTTAATAAAGTGTAATGCAAAGTAAAACACTTCAGAAGTGAAAGCCACTTGAGAATATGAAATATCAAAATGCTCCTCCTCAGTGCAGCTGAAGCGTTTGTTTTCAATGTATTTGTAAACTAAAACAAGCAACTTCCAGATATTCTCTGGGTAGTTCTGCTTCTAC
>NW_011224885.1:0-554 GCF_000146605.3 Meleagris gallopavo | reverse complement strand
TGGAAGCAAGGGTGGATAGGAATCGTCTCTAAGGGACAGAGTCAGAGTTGCAAAGAGAAAGAACTGAAGTATTTCCTATATTCACACTGATATCGATATGATCTTAATGATTTTTTTCCCTCTTTGACAACTTTAATTAGGTTTAAAAGAATAAAAAAGTCATCTAAATGCTAGAATACAAGATTCTACGTTGAACAACTGGTTGCTCAAAATTCATACTAATAAAAAAATATCAATGAAACTTAAGAATTATTAGCATTGAATCATATTATTGTTACAGAGAAACACTGCAGAAACTCATTTCCCACACAGAATGAAGTTACAGGAACTTAGTTAATTTTTAAATAGATTTTTTTCCCCCAACTCTAGGTACATCTAGGAGAAATATGCCAAAACTTTTTTTTTTTGTCTGCTACCTGACTTGTCTAACTCTGTTCTGTCACTTGTATCCCACACACATCAGGAAGTGACAGATTTTTTTCACAGCATACACAGGCCAAGAAAAACAACAACCACTAAAACGAGGAAAAGATCCACAAGATCATTCCAATAGT
>NW_011224884.1:0-333 GCF_000146605.3 Meleagris gallopavo | reverse complement strand
CATCATCATCACCATCACATGTATGTTCAACAAATACTATTTGTTTTTAATTGCCATAATAAGCCATTGTCCCACATTTTTTTACTTCAGGGAAACCAAAGATAGTATAGTTAATGCACTGCTTACACGATAGTCTGCCTACATGTTTACAGTTGACTTGCAGCAAGTTGATAACAGTAGAGTTTGTTTAGATAACAGAGATCAATAAATCTTTTTTTATATTCTTTGAAAATATTTGTATATCTGAAGACAAAAAGTAGAAAAAAAAAAAAAAAGTGGACTATCCAATCTCAAAAGCAGACAAGTGAGATGACAGTGAAGTAAAATACAAAA
>NW_011224883.1:0-481 GCF_000146605.3 Meleagris gallopavo | reverse complement strand
AGTCCTGGCAGCTCAGTGATGGTCGACTCTATTTTTATGTTTATTTTTCTTTGCAACAAGGCCACACGGTGAAGTATATTAATTCTTTATTATTAGAACTAATTTCCGTGGGAGTTCTTTTTTTTTATTTATTTTTTTAATTTTTTTCTTCTTGAACAGTTAGGTTTTAAGAGAGGAACAAAATTAATAAATAGCCTAGGGAAAATGGGTTGGTGGGGCCATTTGTATAGCACTGGAACAAAGGGGCATTCAAGAAATTAAAGAGTAGCAAATTTGAAACAGGTTAGAGGAAACACTTTTGTACAATATCTGCTTGGGCGGAGGAGCTTCCCGCTGCAGGAGGTAGTAGAACCTTGGAATTGGCCAGGGTTTTAAAAAGATGGGCATTTGGGAGCTCAGCTTACTAACACACACAAAAAAGCAAATTATGTTAGCTAGGTAGCAATACAAACCTTCCAGATCAAATCTGTAGTGAGATGAG
>NW_011224882.1:0-521 GCF_000146605.3 Meleagris gallopavo | reverse complement strand
CTGTCACTTAGTTCCATCTGTCTGAGATCTTGTCCATTAAACACTATTTTTTCTGTGACAAGAGTTGGTGGCCTTTTGAGGAAAGGCTGTTGTCTGTAGGCCAGTGCCTGTTTTATGCATAATTTTGTTAGTAAGAAGTAATGACACGTGTGATTTTTCTACTGGGATCTAATAGGAACCGTAATGCTCTATCATTCGGTAACACTTTCCTCTTATAACATATATATCAGTGTAGAACAAGGCTATAATGAGCTGAAAGATACTCTGACCTACAAATAGGCTTTAAGATCCCAAAATGAAGGAAAATCTTGCGGAAGGAAGCTGTTCTTATAAAATGCAGTTTTGGGATTGTCTTGATGCAATGCATAATGAAAATTTTGAGTGAAGATTTAAGCAGAAGTTTGAGGGAGAGTACTTTTACACACAGTTCCTCAAAATTGCAATTCTCTTTTTTTTGGCATTTAAAACCTCTTTATTATACTTCATAAATATTTCCATGCTTATCTTATGGTCTTATGCTA
>NW_011224881.1:0-421 GCF_000146605.3 Meleagris gallopavo | reverse complement strand
CTAGGGAGAAAAGATTACAGGAAAGGGAGAAAATGAGGAGGAAGGAACAGAAACATGAAGAATTTGTGCCTCGGTTTTGTACCTTGTGACTTTTTTTTTTTAAATTTTGGGACCAGTAGTATATTCAGCTAGTTCAGATGCTTTCTCTAATGACAGCCAGACTATTAATCTGAAGGAAACTCTCTGCATTACACTAGTAAAAGTCTAGCTGAAAGTAAATTAAACACTTAATTTTGGGTCAGCTGAAGGTAAATTCCTGAACATCCTGCACCTTGCAGGAAGTTGAACATCACATTGTTACATGCAAAGGGCAGTTCCTTCAAGCACAATAGTATTTTTATTATTTTAGAGTTTAACTGGATAAATGTGAACAACTCCTCTTTCTTATCTAGTGTTCATTCCACAGCAGAAGTCCACCAGA
>NW_011224880.1:0-656 GCF_000146605.3 Meleagris gallopavo | reverse complement strand
AAACCGCAGCTGTAGGTGGATGCCAATATCCAACGCTTAGTCTCTGTGCCGAGGTACGTTGATCCCTGACGTGTCCTGTTTAACACGCTCGCTGAGGTGCTCTGGGCTTTGGTGTCCGGATGTCCCTCGTGCTCACGTTGCTTTCACTGGGTGCTTTTCTTTTCCCCGTCTTCAGGTCTCCCCAGTGCTGATGGGATGTCAGTGCCATGTGCCGACGTCGTCTTCTTTTCTGTTTGGATTCAACAGTGTTTTCTACCCTTTTGATCTGTTTTTCTTCTCTTTTTTCCATGTTGCCCGTTGGCGCTTTGTTGGAGTTTCCCGGATCCAAATGCACTCTTCTGACCACGTGTGATGCCAAAAGAAGAGGTAGGCTCCCAAACAGGCTTGTGCTGAGTGCTGTCCATGAGTTGGGTTTTCTCAATTCACCAGAATTCTTTTCCACGTGACGTTGTTCAGTCCTGCATGTGAAGCTTTCTTCTTTCTTTCTTTCTAGGATTGGCGCCTCCACCACCACATGCTGTAGGCGTTTTGGGCTGCCTGAGTTGCCGCGTTGAACGTGTCCTGTTACTCAGAAAGGCGTGGACGTTACAAGACACGAAGATGTCTTCACTCTTTCCTAGATGGGCCGAGTCCTCCGCCAGATGCTGTTGGCCTTC
>NW_011224879.1:0-523 GCF_000146605.3 Meleagris gallopavo | reverse complement strand
CAAACATCACAAGGTTAGTATTTTTTCTTATCTAGGATAAGAAAGCGAGTTACCAAGCAAGCTGACAAAAAAGAGTGGGGACCCATGATCAGAATGCAGAATGTCAGCATTTTTCTGTCACTGTAACTCTTACTGCTCACTAGTTATAGAAAAATGTCATTTCTAGGCAAGAAATCTCTAATAAAATTTAAGTTATGTAGAAACCACAACACTTACAGTACAATAAAATAATTAATAAAAAGTCTTACTACTTTTTTTTTTCTCAGAATTACCTTCAAATTCAAAAGATATTCACAGGCAGCATAACAAATGCCAATACCTTCTTCAGCACTGGTACCTCTGCCAAGTTCATCAATTATGATGAGTGATTTGTCATTAGCATTTTGTATGATGTATGTTATCTAGGAAAATATTTTATTAGTTATCATTCCTAGGAAAGCACTTTTAAAAACCCCGCTACTAAGTGAAATACCTTGTGTTATTCAGATAAAACTCAGAAATGTAAAAGGCTCATGTCAGATTC
>NW_011224878.1:0-620 GCF_000146605.3 Meleagris gallopavo | reverse complement strand
AAGGCTGCCTTGAAGACAGACTCCCAGTCCCTGCAGGGGTGGACAAAATGACTGTATGAAACCTTGCGAGACCTGAATGAAAGACCCTGGGATGGCAGACCCAGTGCCCTGAGAATGTTGCAGGCAACATGGGCCACCCGCTTAGGATCCAAATTACGGGCACTGATCATCAGGTAAGACCCCAGATTGGTAATGAAAATCATCTTCTGCTCCCTGCCCCTGAGAATTTAGATCCTGGCACCCACAGAATAAAATGGCCATGGAAGGTGCAGGTAGGACCCAGGTGGTGTGGCCTACTTGCACCTTGGGGGAGATTGCTGGAGGTGGGATGTGGGAACATAAGAAAAAAAACTGTTCAGAGCAGCAGCTGTGGAACAAGGTAAGCGGCATGAGAACCAAGGACACCTTTAGAAGAGGAAAGAACATCTCACGGCTCTGACCGGCCAAGCGCCTGTGTGAACGGTTGAAGTGTTTTGCAGAATGCTCTGCTAACGTGTATAAATAGAGTAGTGCTTAAAGTAAAGCAGACTAATAGCTTTTGACCACATTGGTGTGCTGTTATGTCTCTAGCACGTCCTGAGAGTCCAGAGTCTTCCCCTCAGTGGGAGGCTCAGTAGTCC
>NW_011224877.1:0-478 GCF_000146605.3 Meleagris gallopavo | reverse complement strand
AGCTGCGTTCTGAGAGACCCCCTGTAGTCAGGTGGGAATGTGGCCCCGGCCTTTCAGAGGCACGGGGCCGCGAGACGCGAGGTTGGGCTTGCGCCCTCCCTGGAATCGGGGCTGGGATCCCGACCGCGGCCTCTGGCCGTGTCGCCCCGCTGCCTGGCTGCTGAGAGTCGCTCCTGCCGCTGGGGGGGAAACCGAGCTCTGTGGCTCCAGGGGTGTTGTCCGCCCGCCTGTAATCAGGGTCTGGGTGCGCGAGCGTTTGCGCTCAGCTGGCAGCCTGTGTGGGTGACCGCCCCGTTAGCGGGGTGCGGGCCAAGGTGCCCCCGGACTGGGAGAGAAGGAGCCTCCCTCGGCCGGTAGGGATGGGGGCTGCCCTGTAAGCCAGGGAGCAGCAGTGCCCCGCAGTCCCAGGCCTTTTGCGATGGATGCGGTGGCTGGGTGTCCCCTGTAATCAGGGAAGCCGACTCTCTGGCCGCCGCTT
>NW_011224876.1:0-445 GCF_000146605.3 Meleagris gallopavo | reverse complement strand
ATTTTGCTCCAGTTATCTAAGAGAAACGCTGTAGAATCACACACAGTTTCTTTTTTTTTATCCAACTCAGTGATTTCAACCTGAACAACAGTATTTCAAGGACATACACAGTAATACAAACAAATTTCAATCTTCTTTTACTAAAAATTTAGGAAAAGATGTCAGTTGTTTGTTGTTTTTTTTAAAACTAGATATTCATTATTACTTACTGAAACTAAATTCAACAGTTTTGCATCCTCAGTGCAATCCAGGACACTTCAACTCCTCACTAAAAATTTCCTTCTGGACTTGTGCTACACATTCACAGATTAATATCGGTTGATTGCACATATTTTGATTAGGCATTAAATAACCAAAGCCCAGTGAAAACTAGGATTTCACTGAAATACACTGATCTGTTAAGCAGCAAGCGAGATAAAACTATCAGCTTCCTCCATCTAATTGG
>NW_011224875.1:0-496 GCF_000146605.3 Meleagris gallopavo | reverse complement strand
GGCAGCAGAGCTGCGGTGCTCCCGAGTGCCGTAACAACTGCATGGAGATGTGTGGATTTCCATGGGAACAGCAAGGAACTGGAATCTGCATTTCCTGGAATGCCCCGGAAGCTCACTTTGCTGGCTGGTAATTGTCTGCCCAGCAGGTAAGGGCAATGCACAGCCACCAGTGTTTATCCATTCCATAGCATGGCACAACATGGTGCTCCCAGAGCTCTGAATTGCACTTAGTGGTGCCCGGAAGGCTGCCTGTTCTTTTCTTTCTGCATTCTCCTTGTCTCTGGCTTTTCGCTGTAGCGTTTCCTTTTTTGTCCTCTGTGTTCCCTTCTGCATTGTCTTGTCTTCCTGTTTTTGCGTTCCATGCCACATTCTCTTGGCCATTGCCCTTGGCTTTCTTTGCCGCATTCACTTCAGCATTCAGTTTTGGCGTTCCCTGCCGCGTTCTCTTGCCCTCCTGTTTTGGCGTATCCTTTCCGCGTAGTCTTGGCCATCGCCC
>NW_011224874.1:0-607 GCF_000146605.3 Meleagris gallopavo | reverse complement strand
GGCAAATTAAAGACAAGGGCAGTTGATCTAGAGGTCTCTCTTAGTTCGTTTAAGAGTAATTCATTGGTATCATCATCCTGGATGAGTAGTCTACTGCCATAATGAAATCTGTCTTAACTGTTCCATCGGTGTAGTGATATTCTATGCCAACAAAACTCACCAGAATAAGATCCCTAAGCAGGTTTCTTTATATACCTTCTTTTAACAACATAGAAAATATGAATCAAAAACTAACAAAATGGACTGCACATCCAATTGAAATGATCTGTGCTATAAGTAAGCAGGATCTTCCACAATATGGCCCCCGAAGCAGTCCAAAGAGCTGCTGCAAACACTTACCAAACAGTTTAGGTAGACTGAGGTGTTACCTCACTACTGCATGTTGGATCAACACTTACAGACACTTAAGAAAAAGGGAGCTACCTGTTGATCTCTTAGCATTTTTCAACAAAAGGTTCCGTAACACATTCTCCTCAGCCACAGTCTGTTATATTAGCATTAGGATTCTAGAGAAAAAATTAAGTGGAGACAAATGAAGTCATTCTACTCTATGTCCTTTAAGTATGGAACACAAGAACATGTTGGGTATGTAAATTGCCCTTGCTGT
>NW_011224873.1:0-427 GCF_000146605.3 Meleagris gallopavo | reverse complement strand
AATGCAGGAGCAATATCTCAACTGATTAATCGTGACAAACCTGTGCCAGTATCAGAAGTGCCCAGTGAAGATCAGGATAATCAAAGAGTCTACTGAAGGAGCTGATCAAACTAATGCGAATCCTAACTAACGACGATGAACCTCCCTACTCATGGGCACCATCAAAATCTCAGCTATTAAAAGCAAACGCTTTCCGGCTCCAGTGAGGAACAATACATCGCGAATTGCCTTGTGGCGTTACCTACGTGACCATGGAGAAGACATGAGAAAATGGCACGACCAAGCTACTCCTGTACTACGAGCACGGGTGAAAGAATTACAAAGCAGATCAATCACCAGTGCAGTTGCTCCACTTATCACAGGTAATGAATAGAGAGGCCCTGCCTTCAGCCAGGGGGGGGAAAGGGATAATCGAGTATATTGGACT
>NW_011224872.1:0-447 GCF_000146605.3 Meleagris gallopavo | reverse complement strand
AGTGAATACCTGCAGTTGTCCTTAAATCTCAACTGACCATTATGTACTACAAGAAAATCTTGATTTCCTGAAGTGTCACTAGGATACAAAGTTGGTTGCTAATTATTATAGATTTGTAAGCTATGCTTCTTGCACAGAAAGAACAAATATGGGCAATACCAGGTTATAAGATCTTCATGTTCAGATGACTTCAGGCTTTAGATGAGGAGAAAACAACATTTGATGCGAAATGCTCTATATACACATACATAGTGTCAGCTACCACCAAGTAGTACTGTGATAAACAACTGAAGAACAAGAAGATGATCTGTAAGAATATGAAGTACATAAAAGAATCACCCAAAAGGTAGCAAACTCAGGTGGGCAAAAAAAAGGAACTATCTAAAAAGTAGATTGGCTGTCAGCCCACAGGGTTAAGCATTGGCTGGCAGTAATACCTTTTTCCTC
>NW_011224871.1:0-447 GCF_000146605.3 Meleagris gallopavo | reverse complement strand
GCAACAGTTTCCTACATTTAACAACTGGAACAACATGTAGTTTTCTACTTTTTTGTAAACAACAGTTAGTATTTTTTTTTTCTTTTATTCTTATATACTTCATTTATACAAACCTTGCTAAGACCTTAATTCTGTAAGGTATATAGTAGCATAATATCCTTGTAAATCAAATATTTTGTTTTTTTTTTATTTTAGCTAAATGTACTTACATGTTGATATATATTTTTATATCAAGCATATGTTATTTCTAAAATGCTGTATTAGATAGTTTGCTCTGTAATAGATGGACATTTGCAAATAATTGATCTCATATGTTAACAGTGTCAATTTCTCCTTTTAGGACTGTGCACTCACTGGAGGGGAAAATTGAATTTGCTACAAAAGGGAGTGTGCACTTTTTGAGTACTTTTCTGAGAAATGTTCTCTCTGGGAGAAATGTAAACATTT
>NW_011224870.1:0-447 GCF_000146605.3 Meleagris gallopavo | reverse complement strand
AGCAACTGCTCCCTCTGTGGCAACAGGTTCTGAATTCAACTACAAAAGACCTGTCAGCAGATGAGATTTTCACTGGAGCAGAAGTCACACTTCTCTCCCTTCTTAATCATTCAGTTGCATGGCATGCACAGCACCCTGTGCTGTATCATCAGCACAGCTGTTCTTCAGAGAAACAGTGGCACCCAGTGGCCAGCAGCAGCCATTGGCTCAAATGCACAGCAGCTTCTCAGTACCTACAGCAAGAATCTCTCTCTATCACACACTCCAATCCCCACCCCCACCCCAACCCCGCTACCCCAACCTCTCACACGGGCCAAACAAGTGAGAGACAAGGAGGACAAGCACAGTTCCAGAGAATCACAGAATGGCTTGAGTTGGAAGGGACCTTAAAGACCATCCAGCTCCGAGTTGCAAAAGTTGCAACTCACCAGATCAAACTGTCCAGGG
>NW_011224869.1:0-619 GCF_000146605.3 Meleagris gallopavo | reverse complement strand
TTTTTGGGTGGTCCTACGTGGAGACAAAGTGTTGGACTCAGTGACTCCGTAGTCGGGTTACCCTTTTAACTCAGGATGTTCCGTGATTCTATGTATTTTTCTACAATAAAAGCTGAGTTTCTAAGAAAATAATAGTAAAATAAAATTAAAAAAAGAAAAAAGACAAAGTGGCTTGGCTCACGTCTGCTGTACTCCACACTTGTGCAATGAGCTGAGCTGCGACATCTCCCATAGAGATGCATGCAGGTCAGCAGGATCCAGGTTTAAACAATGCACTGGAGGATGCTGCTTTACACCAGGTGAGGATCTGCGCCATTAAATACCACTTTCATTTGCCACCTGACCTGCAGCCAGGACATTTATTAGCACAAACCAACCCCCACGGGGCTGGCAGAGGCCTCGTTGTTCCTCTCCCAGGGAGAAGCCCCCCGGGCTCTGCTCCCAGGCACCGCAGCACCCGCAATTAAACTCCCCTTAAACTTTAAAGGCATACTTAAATGTGTTTTTATGGCCCCATTACTTTCTCTTTATAACCCGAGGTGAAGACTGGAATCCTGTCCGAGACATCTTAAAGGTTATATGTACAATTAGCCACTTCTCATCACGTTCTTTAATATCT
>NW_011224868.1:0-416 GCF_000146605.3 Meleagris gallopavo | reverse complement strand
GATGGCAGTTTCCCTCAGAACACCGTTCCTCACAAATATGTGGCTCATTCTATCCGAAATACATTTCTGTCCCCCCGAAAGGTGGCATTTTCTCCCAGAAACACCAGCTTGCCCACTGATACATGACCTTCCCCCCCCACGGTAAGAAATTTTCTCCCAGCTCTACCAGTTCTCTTGAAATTCCACACATTTTCCACCAAAAATACTACTTCACATATCCAAAATGGGACATAGACTACAAAAGCATGACAATTTCTCACACATATACCATTTTGATATGACCCATAGCTCGTTTTCTCTCAGAAATAACATTTCTGGCCCATAAATGGCTTTTCTTTCAGAAATTCCAACTTTCCAGGCGCAAATAGATTATCTTTCCCTTCAAAAGACTACGGAAAAGCGGTATTTCCCGGAAA
>NW_011224867.1:0-570 GCF_000146605.3 Meleagris gallopavo | reverse complement strand
AGCTGTACCTGTGCAGTGAATGGCATGGATGAATACAGAATCATAGAATGGCTTGGATTGGAAGTGACCTCCAAGATCATCCATTTCCAGCCCCCTGCCATGGGCAGGGTTGCCAGTCACTAGATAGTGCTTTATGTAAAACCCCAGGCAACAGAAACACTCCAGGGAGCTGATTTTTAGTGGCTTTAACTTCCCAGCTGGTTATTTAGCCATCTTCACCAGAAAGTTGTCTCAGTGAAATGAGAACTCGCCCACATTCAGGATAAACTCACGGTTCTTTTACTTTGTTTTTTTAGTTTCGGAAAATGTCGCGCTGTCTGTGGTGGTGGAGGTGTGTGTGTGTTTATTTTCTGTGTGTGGCATCCCTGCATATGTCTTGGATTGCTTCAGAAGCTGTAATAGCAAAACAAGCTTTTCTTTATTCAAAAATAGAAATGGGATGATCAGACAGCTCAGACTAGGGCTATGCGTAATGCTTTATTTTAACCAATTATTTAGTAGTTATCAATAACAATAACTATTATTACCACGACACCTTATGCTCTGGCTTCCTCATCACTCCTTAGAGTT
>NW_011224866.1:0-508 GCF_000146605.3 Meleagris gallopavo | reverse complement strand
ATAAATAAAAAAAAGACTTCTTCAAGTATGTTAACAGCAAAAGGAAAACTAGAGAGAATGTGGGCCCCTTACTAAGTGAGGGGGGGTTCTGGTAACGGGGGATGCTGAGAAGGCAGAGATACTGAATGCCTTCTTTACTTCCGTCTTCAGTGAAAAGGCTCTCCCGCAGGAATCTCACACCCTGGAGGTTAGTGAGAGGGTCTGGGGAATGGGAGACTTCCCTTTAGTCAGGAAAGAGGACGTGCGTGAGCGCCTAGGCAGTACTAAGGTCCACAAGTCCATGGGACCTGATGGGGTGCATCCACCTGTGCTGAGAGAGCTGGCGGAGGTCATTGCCGAACCGCTCTCCATCATTTTTGAGAGGTCTTGGACAACAGGGGAGGTCCCTGAAGACTGGAGGATAGCCAATGTCACTCCGGTCTTCAAAAAGGGCAAGAAGGAAGATCCGGGTAATTATAGGCCTGTCAGCCTCACCTCCGTCCCTGGAAAGGTGATGGAACAGCTTGTG
>NW_011224865.1:0-424 GCF_000146605.3 Meleagris gallopavo | reverse complement strand
TTTTTTTTTTTGTATTATATCTTCTGTTTGTTTGTTTATTCTTTTGTTTCCAGTTGATTTTGAACATCATATTGATAATTCTTCTGAAAGACTTAAAAAATAGTGTATAATGTAACTGCCGTACAGCTTATTTCTTGTATTGCAATTTATTTTTTTGAGTTTGTAGTAATTTAGCAAAGGAAGTTCATTATTTACAGTGTATATGAGAACATATATAAGTTTCAAGGTATAAATGAAATACTAATCTCTAGATATGACTTATAGCTCGTGATTTTCTTACAGTCTATTTGTGCTGACAGAGAAAATGCTGGTTTTCAGAAAGAATAGAATTTGACATATGCATCTCAAATTTTTCTCGAATTTACAATGTCAGCAAGTCTATAACTGTTGTTAAAATGATGTCTCTGACTACTTTTCTCTCTTG
>NW_011224864.1:0-379 GCF_000146605.3 Meleagris gallopavo | reverse complement strand
TCTATATCATCTTGAATTTGGTAAGGTTAAAAAAAGGTTAACAAACTACTAGAGTGGATCTAGGTGAATTGGTATAAAACAATTCTACTGAAATACTTTATTCACATTTGATTATTGTGTCAGAAGAACTGTTATGGTAATATAGCAGCGTCCGCTCTGCTATCTGCACTGATCACACTTTTTGGTTTATAAAATATATATTCAAATAATTTTGTATGTGTGGAAGCAAATATAGACCTGACACATAAAACAAAAGAACAGGAAAAAAACACCATAGCAATGAACATGTTAGCCAGTTTTCTCACTTTCTCATTTTTGCTTTTCTTTTCTTTTTTTTTGCTTGCAATTTAACACCATTTTATAATAATCCCATCACTCT
>NW_011224863.1:0-517 GCF_000146605.3 Meleagris gallopavo | reverse complement strand
AGAGGCGGGAGCGGCGCAGCGAGCGACAGGGCGGAGCGCAGGACATCAGCGTCACGGCGAGGCGGAGGGTAGGAGCGCCGCGGCGAGCGTCGAGGGCGGAGCGGAGGGCGGGAGCGGGATGAGCGCGGAGGCGGAACCGAGGGCAGCGGCGAGTGGGGGGGGTCGGAGTTTCTCTTCCCCACGGTCAGGGGCGGGGTCGGAGCCGCTGATCGAATCCGGACCAGGGCTGCTTGCTGCACGGAGGGGCAGCGGCGGGGGTGGGAGGGAGGGCGATGGCGAATAGTCGGAAGAAAGTGTTCCTTGTCGAATTTGTTTAAGCCCTTCCATTGTCTGGTGCCAAACAGATAAAAGTTTAGCAGTCGTTCTGTCTTTAGTAATAGAAGCCTCCCGGAGTTTTGCACCAATTTCGTCCCAAAGTTCACCATAAAAAGAGAATGCAGTTTTCAGAAATTCAGGGACATTTTTGCTTAACCATTTGAGAAAAGTAACTAATGCTGAGGTAGATACAGGCTGATTC
>NW_011224862.1:0-642 GCF_000146605.3 Meleagris gallopavo | reverse complement strand
CCCTTTTGTGAATGTGTGATAGATCCTTCTCGAATGCCAGAGTGAACGGATTGCCAGGTGAACAAGTGCACAGGTACTCCCCAGTTAGATGGGAGGATGGACCACAAGGTCTCCCCGCCGCAATACCACCAGAGATCCGCTCTAGGGATTCTCAGCCTTGAAGAGTTTCCTGCCAAATTTTTCGTAACATCCAAAGTTTCACTGCATAGTGAGAAATTCCCTACAGACCTGGTAGCCCTCACACCCTGCCTTGAGAGACAGGCTGTATGGTTACCTATGGCCATAGAGAATGCAGGAGGGATCTCAGCATCCATCTCCGATATCGGGGGAAACAGCACTCCCTTGGTCCGAATCAATATATTCTACTACTCCATACCTAGGGGTTATGTGTTCCAAACTCACGTTAGCTACTGTATTTGCAGTAGCAGACACTGATGGAAATGCTTCCTCCCACCCAGTTAAAAGGTCTACTAACAGCAACAAGTACTTGACCTTTCCTACACTTGGAAGTTCCGTAAAATCTGCTTGAATACTTTGAAATGGTCGAATTCCCGGCCCCCTCCCTCCTTTAGGTCGGTTTCTGTTAGCCCTATTATTCACTTTCTGACATACTACACATCCCCTGCAAACCTGTTTAGCCAG
>NW_011224861.1:0-461 GCF_000146605.3 Meleagris gallopavo | reverse complement strand
ATAATGTCAACTGAAGCTAAGAACTACTGAAATATCAGATCTGATCCAGCTGCCAGAATTCGAGTTGTTCACACTGACATTTCTCCTGCCACGTAACAACACGGTTAGTTTTTAAACCTGCACAGTGTCAACTTTAGGTCTACTCACACACTGACAGAAAAATAATGTGACAGCCCCAGAGAAAGCAATGAAGACTTGAAACTAAGCAAAATTATTCCATATTCAGTGTGACCTTTTCCTTACCAAAATACATAAAACCTTCCTTAACAAGTTCCTTTTTTAATCCTTCTTAAAAATGTGGGTAGTTTAAGGTGGAATAAGGGGCAGAAAGAAGCAGAAGGCCTTTCACAAATTCCTTCTTCCTCTGTTAGAAATAAACAACTCTCCCTCCCAATGAAAAGGAAAACATTGCCGAAGTAGCCAGTTGATATGGTGACTAACACTAGAGTAACTCCTGCCTT
>NW_011224860.1:0-470 GCF_000146605.3 Meleagris gallopavo | reverse complement strand
GACTGGACTGTGACTGATTCCAAAACTGGTTTTTATCAGGAGTCTTGTTATGTGATATGCTTTTGTGGTATGTGGAAGGTGGTTGTATGACACTACTACCTATCAGTGAAAATGATGTTAGCTGCGTTTCAAGCTGTTGTGAATTATGTGGTTAGGATTAATCTACCCTTAAATTCCATATTCGTGATGACAGACTTCAGCTTTTGAGAAACAAATTTTATCTAAAACATTGGAGACCAATCTTCTGCAGTAAGTTAAAGTCTGAATTATCTGAATAACACAAAAGAGAAGTGTGGGTGATCTCCCAAGTACAAGAGCCAAGGAATTAAGCATGAAACTCCCTGATGACTGCATATTTTCAGATGAAGAGTCTATTAATTTGAAGTATACTTTTTGGAGACTGGAGAAAACATAGCTTGAAGCAATGTAGTCAGATCAGAAATTGGAAGAAGGAATTATGTGGTAATGGG
>NW_011224859.1:0-474 GCF_000146605.3 Meleagris gallopavo | reverse complement strand
CCAGATGATAATACTGAATCTTTTACAAGTTACTGTTTGGTGTTCTTTACTTAAATGTAGTTTGTACGTAGCAATATTTGTTGTGGATGATGTTAGCATAGCTTAACAATAAGAAAAATAGAAACAAAAAACAAAACAAAAAAAAAAACAAACCAAAAAGCTCAATGTTTTTCTCTTTCTCTCTCTCTTTCTTAAAAAAAAAAAGAAAAAAAGAAAAAAAAAAAAGACTTTCATGTCCTGCAGAAAGAAAGGAAAGAAGTGTGAACGTCCAGCTGTTGTGATCAGGGCCTTACTTCTTAAAGTAACAACTGTGAGCAGTAGATTTACACAATCCATAGCACTAAAATAAGCACTGAGTAAATCTGGTAGAAGAAAACTTGTCTAAATTTTCTAGTTTTTCTTTGTGCAAAACAAGAAGGCAGAAAAGTTACAAACTTTTGAGCTACAGAGATTTTAAATTATTTAATGAAAAAA
>NW_011224858.1:0-349 GCF_000146605.3 Meleagris gallopavo | reverse complement strand
CCATTCTATGATTCTGTGATCAGATAAATGCCTAGTCATGCTCACTGCATTCAACGGCCCTGGCACACTCTGCTGGTCTGGCCTGCCATATCCTGGTTTTTGTTATCCAGCAATTTTTTCCCTTTTTTTTTTTTTTTTAAGTCCACTTTTCCTTTGTTAGAAAGATGAGAGCTCATTTTCTTTTTCTCTGACTGTGTGTATAACTTTTGTGCCAAAATGTCCTCTCACACATTATTGCTTTCTTGTGAACAGAGAACACCTCTTTCAAACACTTTCCTAATTTGTCATTGGTGATATATTCTTCGGCTTTTATTAATGAAAAGCATTAAGGTAAGCTCAATAGGCCAAA
>NW_011224857.1:0-371 GCF_000146605.3 Meleagris gallopavo | reverse complement strand
AGGCTAATGATAGTTAGCATATTGTTGAGATTAATGCAAATGTATTTATGTTCTTCCTGATCTGCTTTTGAAGCATGATGTATATCATATCACTGTTTATCTGTTTCAGATTACTTAGGAATCAATATATAGGGCCATGTTTTATGTGGACCTTGTGTTACTTATTTTATTTCTTTTTTTTTTTTTTTAGTAGCAACTTAAAGCTCTACCTGTGAAGTTTCCTTGCAATTTAATTCATATTAATCTCACAGTATTTCTTTGTTATTGTAAAATCAACCTGCTTTCAATTCTTTCTAATTAATTTGGGATATGGCTTGATTTGTGTTTTCAGTCTACAGAATATCTGAAAAGAAGAGAAAGTAATCTCTTTG
>NW_011224856.1:0-381 GCF_000146605.3 Meleagris gallopavo | reverse complement strand
ATAGCATTCAAGTGGAGATAGGATTTCACTTAAAGATATCATATAAAATGCTAATTCCAATATTCACTGTTGTTTCTAGAGTCTTAACAGAATAAAACTAGTCGTATTCCAGGTATTACATACATGTGAGGAGTTACAAGATTCAGCCTTTTCATAACTATCACATAACATTTGTAGTTAGTGTAAACACTACTGTCTGTTTCGGGGCTTCAGGACTTACTCAATTTCAAACTTGTTTTAGTTTGCTCTTTTTTTTTTTTAACCTTGGATTGCTTCATCCTGTTGGAATCTATTGGTCAAAAAATTATTATTAAATTTTGACTCAAGGAGATTAAAAAGTGTTTTCTTCCCAATCATTTTACTCATGTTAAAATCTCATAG
>NW_011224855.1:0-490 GCF_000146605.3 Meleagris gallopavo | reverse complement strand
CAGAACGTTCTGGGACAGCACTAGCAGTACAGATATTGTTTTTGTTTTTTTTTTTCTTTTTTCATTTTTTTGGCAAACCTCCCAATAGTCTTTAAAGCCCTGGAAGCCAAGTTTCTGAGCCAAAAAGCAGGACTTTCAGACGTTGGGTAAAATGTGTCCCAAGCTCATGACTTCACAGCTTGAGACAGCATGTGCTGTAGTTGAATAAAATAACTAATTTTTTAACTGTCATCTTATTAAAGTAGAAGAAATGTGCAAGAAAGAATCTGAGAATAAAATCAGCTCTCACTGCTAAAGACAGCACACTTCCTTTTATGTGCTGAAGAGTTACTGCATAAGCACTCAACAATTGCTATGACCATGGCAAAAGGTTGGAAAAAACCCTGAAACTGTGGAAACCATGTTCTTGGAAACACTGAAGTTGGCCCTGATTTGAGCATCTATAACTTCTTTAAGCAGGGATTTTGGGTTCTACCAGTAGGTCTCTACC
>NW_011224854.1:0-350 GCF_000146605.3 Meleagris gallopavo | reverse complement strand
CTAGGGCTGTGATCTTCTCTTTTTTGGGGGATGGCAAGTGCACTGAAGGGCTGCTAGGTGTAAGAGCAGCATGTGAATCTGGAGACTGCTTCCTTTGGGGTGTGGGGTGAGCCCTTAGAATGGGGTGAGTGATTCCTGCTTTCTTTCAGAGCTGTGAGCTCTGCTTTTCTGGAGGATCTCAAGCTGGATGGCTGTCATTAATAGGGCTATGTGCTAATTGCATCCATGCTGTGGGTGTTTTTAAGGGCATTGTGTGCATCCTTGTTGTGTTTTAAATTCTGTTCTGCGTCTCTTCTGATTTCATTTTGCAGCCTGATGGAGTTGAAGGCTTGCCTGGGCTCCTCCAGTCA
>NW_011224853.1:0-528 GCF_000146605.3 Meleagris gallopavo | reverse complement strand
GGGGTACTCTTGCAGTTGTCAGCTGAATCTACCTTGTACTTCTTTAATCCAGTCCTGCGGTGGATCACTTCCCAAAAACAAACATTAGGAAAGTATCTGAAAAAAGTTTAACTGCATGTTTTTAGTTGCTTTCTGAATCTGAGTTACGCTTTAGTGTAAACCAAAAGAAATAAACAAATCACTACAGCATCTTAGTTCAGTGATGTGATTCTGATTATCTCCAGCAGGATAACTGTCGCCACAGCCCTCAAGTTCAGCCAAAGTTCCCAGAGATAATTCAATGTACATAGCATAAGACCATAAGATAAGCATGGAAATATTTATGAAGTATAATAAAGAGGTTTTAAATGACCAAAAAAAAAAAAAAGATTAGCAATTTTGAGGAACTGTGTGTAAAAAGTACTCTCCCTCAAAACTTCTGCTTAAATCTTCACTCAAAATTTTCATTATGCATTGCATCAAGACAATCCCAAAACTGCATTTTATAAGAACAGCTTACCTTCCGCAAGATTTTCCTTCATTTTGGGA
>NW_011224852.1:0-443 GCF_000146605.3 Meleagris gallopavo | reverse complement strand
CTTGTAAGCACACATTGGAATGATTCATAGGAAACAGGCTTAGGAATGGAGAAGACATTGCACATGTTCTTTGCAAATTCTTTTGTTAGGCTGATATCAGCATGAACTGTCCCCCTCAAAAATTTTGCTCAAGACACCCGTATGCTGGTATGTTTGTTTTTGTGTGGGTGTCACCAAGCTCAGGCTCTGCTCAGTACTACGGCACAGGGCTTTGCTAACAACATACCAGACTTGGCTGTTTGAAAGGACACTTCCACTCTGATCTTTGCTCCTTTTCCACCATGGACATTTATTTCTTTCTGTTTTTTTTTCTAGCCTTCTCCTGGCCACCAGCTGCCCACATCCTGGGTTTTCAAGTGTGAAGTGCTGATGCCAGCAGCACCAAGGGAAGCTGTGGGCAAACAGAGCCTACAGAATCCGCAAGGCCTTGTTCAGTCAAAACA
>NW_011224851.1:0-574 GCF_000146605.3 Meleagris gallopavo | reverse complement strand
TTATTTTCCCACAGTCACAAGCAAGCTTTTCACATGCAAATGTTCTGCTCCCATCAAAACTCGCAACTTCCTATTCTTTGAAAAGTAGAGCCAAAAGTCCTGTTTGTGCCAAAGAAACCAACAAACAACCTCAGTATGCTGCATTCATATAAATCTAGGGGACAAGGCTGTTCAATGCATAAATAATATAGTTTAAAATGACTTACTGCTAGAAATCGAACAGCATGCTAGCATCCAAATGCATTTGCATCTGAAAAATACGGTTAATATTAAGTTACATTAATAGTAACTCATAACTGCCTTAAAGCATCAAACATAGCTCTTCCTTGAGAAGCAACAGCAACAACAGAAACCTATTCTCCATGTGTATTTAAAGCTGCCCCCGCTCTTTTCATCAGTGAATCCTTCCTCTTACTGTTAGCCCTTCAGCAATAACACAGCTGAGAGAAGTAGATAATTTTCTATTTCATAAGGCAAAATACTTATCAGAGTTCCAAATACAAGGCCAATTTCAGCTTTAATATCAGTACAAGCTCATCATATTTGCTGCCATCAGAGAGTACTCCAACACAGA
>NW_011224850.1:0-645 GCF_000146605.3 Meleagris gallopavo | reverse complement strand
GGTGCAAGACTCGACGCTTGCTTTTGGAAAACCTCATCTGTTTTTCTGAATCTTGCATTCCGCTGTCATACTTAGAAAGTAGTATTTTCTCCCTGAGCTCGTTGCCGCTGTTTTGTTGTTAGGCCCATCTCCCTACCTTTTCACTACCTCTCTTCCCCCTTTCCTGGTTCACGGGTTCGTTTGTCCCTCCACCCCCTTAGTCACGGCTGGAGCCGTGACACCACGCCAGTGCCCCAAAGTCCCGTTTGACAGCCCACAGGCTTCAATCAGCGACTTCACGACTGTCGGCCTGAACTACCAGTCAGCAGTAATAATCAGAGGGACAAAACAGACCAGGCAGTCCGAGCCGCCATGCCTCACGGCCTCCCACCCTTCCCCAGCAGATCTTGCTGTGGTGGTTTGCCGCCCTTTTCCCTTTCTGGGAAGGCTCCCTTGGTGCGAGCCTCCTCTATGAAGGTGATGCGCACGGGATCTTTGCAGAACTGGCCCAGCTGAGGATTCCAGTGTGCTCTGGATGCTTCCCAGCGTGCTGCAGCACTCACAGGACCTCCCCGTGTACTCTGGGGAACGCTGCATTACCTCACAGGGACGTAGGTTCCCGCTCAAAATGTGCTCTCTCCCCTGGGGCATGGCTGTCTCTGGACA
>NW_011224849.1:0-483 GCF_000146605.3 Meleagris gallopavo | reverse complement strand
ACAAGGAAGAAATCTTTACTGTGAGGGTGATGAGACACTGGAACATGTTGACCAGCAAGGTACTGGATGCCCCCATCCTAGAAGCACTCAAGGCCAGGCTGTACGGGACTTTGAGCAACCTTGTCTAGTGGGATAGATAGCCTTTCCCCAGCTTTTTCTTATGAAAGATCCAGAGGGAATATTTTTAAAATTATCATTGCATTTTGCCTTCCAATATGAAGATTATTTCTGAAAAATCTTGTTTTCTCAGAGGATCAGATGCTTTCAGAGTGATAGTCTGATACAAATAAACTAAGCAGGTGCATTTGTGATGGCTACTCATCTTTCACTGCAGACAGTTCTAAAATATGGAGCCCTTATAAGTTTCTCTCAAGTCCTAAAGGCTTCCTTATTGGAGAACATAACACTTATGCTTGGCTTAAGTGCAGTGCCTATCTATTTTTTACAAATCTTCAGAACATGACAATTGCACCCAGGAAGTTT
>NW_011224848.1:0-419 GCF_000146605.3 Meleagris gallopavo | reverse complement strand
ATATTATTTAACATTTCATGAAATATCACCATGTGAGCAGATGATGTTTGCCATTTGACTGTTTTGATGGTTAGTCTTTTATGGACTGCTGTAAGAGAACACAATAATAACTACTGAGTTAGCTCAGTTTTTCAGAAAGTGTGAGTGGTCACTAGCAGCTTGGATTTACTGGCCTGCTCAGCCCTCTCTTGTATTTTATCTCAAATAGATTGCAAAAAATTTCTGAATCTTGAATTATCTTGTCTGTATGCCTGATTTACAAGTCCTTCAGCAACATCTAGTTCCACTTGTTTTTTGTTTTGTTTTTTGTTTGTTTTTGTTTTTTGTTGTTTTTTGTTTTTTAATTTTCTTGGTGTTTGATTGCCTGGCTAAGCTGTGTGTGTCTCTCTCTGCTCTCTGACATACTTATACTACTGTTG
>NW_011224847.1:0-429 GCF_000146605.3 Meleagris gallopavo | reverse complement strand
ATGTATCATTCCTATTCCTTGTTACCACAAACTAATGATATCCTGGTAATCTAATTTTTTTTTTTAATAACACACGTAATGGTTAAATATATACATGTGCACACATACTTAAAATGATCAAAATAATCATAAACACAGACAGTTCTGTATTCTTCATCATTCTGAAAATGGTAAGAACTGATACTTTTCATGTTTGAATTCACCAACATCTAATACAGTGGTAAAAGTACACTAAGAAACATAAGGCGTATTTAGGACATCCATATTTTGTTGCATAATTGCAAGCAGTTACCCAAAGATCAGGACAAAAGTCAGGCATACACCATAATGTGTTCTTTTCATTGCCATGAAGTCAGTCAGTTGTTACTTGTTTGAAGCCTGTTATCCAAAGTTCATTCACACACACGCAGCAATTCCCCCGCATGTTAG
>NW_011224846.1:0-511 GCF_000146605.3 Meleagris gallopavo | reverse complement strand
TTATTATCCAGAGAGTACATTTTTTGTAAGATTAACTTACAAATTTTTTAATGAATAAATAAAGATATTTGAAGAATTTCCTAGGTCAAATAACATCAAAAAGAAAATCTGAACTGAACACCCAAAACTGGCAAGCTAAATGTTGAATTCAAAAGTCGTAGATGATTCATCAATTACAGCCAGCTGTAAATTAAATCCTACTGTTCATCCTTTTCTCTTTCCCTCTAAAAAGTTTGTTGGGGAAAAAAAAAGAAAAACAAACACAGGAAGCCAGACAAAAACTCAAATGTGGATGCCTTTAATGAGAAGTCTTATTTATGAACTCACCTCATTCAGTTACTAATTGTATGTATCATTCTCAATGTAAAACCTCATGAAAATATCACATTCTGCTTTCCAATTGTCAATAGCACAAAAAGAAAAAAACAAAACTTTGAGCCTCATAAGCATGGGACAGGTACAGTGTCCTTACACAGCAGGGATTCTCAGCTGAAAGCTGAGAATGAGCTTT
>NW_011224845.1:0-513 GCF_000146605.3 Meleagris gallopavo | reverse complement strand
TTATCATTATCAAAGTTACAAATTTCTCTTGGACAATGATTTATACTAAAGTTAGTAAGCTTTATTTTTCCCCTTTCTTGACATTCTAAGCAATAAAGACCTGTGAATAGGTTAAATTGCACTGTATCGTATTTCCTTCTCATTCTGGAAGAACTATAGGTTAATGTCAAGTCCATGTATCCTGAGTCAAGTAGCAGTACTTTTTTTTGTTTGCATTCTTCTCAGATGATTGGCATATTATTTTTTTTGTTTAGAGAGTATTCTATTACTTTTAAATACAGGCACTAATCTCAAAAGATTTTTGGCTCTCAGACCTGGCCTGAGGTTGGACAAATGGCAACAGAAATTATAGATATACACATAAATTAATGACTAAGATGAGGAAAGGTGTCTAGGGGACAAGTATACAAGAAGAGAGTTCCTTTTATGGCTTGTTGCCAGGTCCACCATACAGTGTATTTGGTTACATTAGATTTTCCTGTTAAAAAATTATCAGCAAAAGATCAGCATGTA
>NW_011224844.1:0-528 GCF_000146605.3 Meleagris gallopavo | reverse complement strand
GTTCCACCCAGCCCCGAGACAGACACAACTGCCACACACCGACCCATCACTCCCATGTTTCCCATGGAAGCACTGCAGGATGCAGCAGCTCCACAGCTGGTGCACCTAGCCCGCTGCCCAGCCGCTGCCTGCCAGCACCCAAGGTCCCCACCAGCTGGAGACGTGTGGCTGATGGAGACCTGTATGCCCCCAGGAAAGCGAGCCTCGTGGCGCAGCCCACAACTCCTCTGCAGACAGCCCTGTCTCTAGGCACTCACCATCAGGATCTCCAGAAGCTTTCCCTTCAAGGAGGGTTAAAGCACGCAGAATCACCCACACCTTGGAAGGCAGAGCTGAAGTCGGTGATGCTCTGCACCAGCGCGAGGTTGTTCTGCAAGTCCTGAGGCCCAAGAGAGAAGAACAGTCTTTGAACTGCAGGAAGGGACAAGGGCTGCAAGGGGGACACGTGGGGGCAACGCTAAGGGAAGGGCTTGGATCTTCATCTGGGTACAAAGCATTCCCCGAGGGACCTTTGGAAAGGGAAGGCCC
>NW_011224843.1:0-354 GCF_000146605.3 Meleagris gallopavo | reverse complement strand
TGCAGATCTGATGGGAGAGACGTAAGAAATTTAGGGGACATTTCATCCCAACGTGGCCTGGGTGCCCCCATTTCCCAGGACAGTCCTTGGCATTGGGGCGGCAGTCGATCCTGGGAAGAACGGCCTCAAGGCGATGCGAGAATCTGCCTGTGAGCAGCTGATCCCAGCCAGCAGAAAGGGCAGCTGGAGCCCTGGCTCACACCGCGGCTTCTCCTTTTGTACAGGTTTCAACGGGAGTTTGCACCCAAACCACCGCCCGGGAAACCCTGCAGGGCCTCCAAAAGACTTTTGCCACGTCTTGGCCGGGGCAAGAAAGGTAAAGCAGCTGCCAGTCCCTCTCCATCCACACGCAAC
>NW_011224842.1:0-524 GCF_000146605.3 Meleagris gallopavo | reverse complement strand
GGGATTTTAGCTTACCCTTTAGGAAAGCTGGGAAAAGTTTTATGGAAGAGATAAAAACATGGCATGGCCTTAAACATACAAATTTCTTTAAGTAAGAAAAGTCAGCAATAATTTTTAGTTTAACTATGTTGTCAAAAAACACAGTTATAACATTTTACACATTAATGCCGCTACACGTAAAACAAAACCTTTTTCTTTTTTTTTTTTTAATTTTTCAAATACTTACCAGATGATGCTACCTGCATTTAAAGGTTCCTCCACCTCGCTGACATAGATCTAGAACCTTTCTCTCTCAAATTCTATCTAAATTTATTAAGTGAAGCACACTCAACTAAAGGGGAAAAAAAGGCTTTGATACAATTCATTCTAGTCTAAAGTAGGTAGTGCCTGTAGAATAAAAACTGCCATTATAGTAATTTATGTACCTACAGAAATGATTAAATCAATTTTAAATTCCATATTATTTTTCAAACTTACATTATTATCTGCACATGCATTATGAATCTGTCCGTATTTTTCTGATT
>NW_011224841.1:0-392 GCF_000146605.3 Meleagris gallopavo | reverse complement strand
CCTTCCGATGTCTCTTGAGGCGCTTCCTCGGGCATGCCGTCACTTGTTCTCTGGCTTGATCTCGTGCAGGCTATTCTTGCAGTGTGTATGACAAAATATACCTATCTACACCTATCTACACCTATCTACAGAGCGTGCGTTCCTGGAAGGGTCATCTAGAGGATAAGTGACGTAAACTATCAGAGATCTTCCGTGAGTTAAGCAGAAAGACTCCCCAGAAGAACTATGACAGCAGAGATCATGAAATAAAAAAATATATTATCCAATTCTAATGCGGAAACAACATTTTGATTCCCACAATTCCCCCCTTTTTCTTTTTTCATAGATTGTTGATTTCTGCAATTCCTTTTGTTTTCTTTTTTTCAAGGTTCACTTTTTATAGACATCTCCTT
>NW_011224840.1:0-498 GCF_000146605.3 Meleagris gallopavo | reverse complement strand
AGCTTATATAGCTTCAGAGTTGCTAGTAATCAACACTAGGAAGTTAGAATTGTAACTTTGGGAGGAGGTTTTAAAAGACAGCGGAAGTCAATAAACTTAACCTGAAACCAAAAGATGAAATCTCACTAAATCTATTCTGACTATATACTCTCCTTTGTTCTGTATTTCTGGCGCTTGTCTGTCACAAAATTAGGTTGGCTAGCTAAATTCGCAGAGCACCATTTATGACTTTTGTTGTCTCAGTTAGCTACCTGAGACGTCAATGGGGTTAAATCTTCATGAATCATCACACTTGGACATAAACACTGTTAAACCAGCAAAAATCAGCTCTGTCACTGAAAGAAATAGCTCTGCTCTTTTGCTGTTGCATCTGCTGGTTCCAAATCTCACAGGGTTTCTCTATATTACTTGCAACAGTAGTTTTATACCTACACAACAACTTGAATTCAAAGGAAAAAGAAGGCAGTGCAGAGGCAGAAAATAAATAGTTAAAAATAG
>NW_011224839.1:0-392 GCF_000146605.3 Meleagris gallopavo | reverse complement strand
AAACAAAAAAAAAAAAAAAGGAATTAAAAACAAGCAGCAACTTTTATATAAAATTAATAAAAACAAAAGACAAATGAAAAAGAAATTGTCAGTAGCATCTATCGCCTCTCTGCATCTGAACTGCACTTATACAAACTAGTCCATTAGTACAGCAGCTTGCTAGAAATTGACTTTGGTTCAAGCTTAGTTTTAAAAAAATAAAACATAAAAAAAAATCAAAAACACATTAGAAACGGTGGACGGACATTTGTTAAGTTTCCCTGCTTGCAGTTCACTAGTTTTGAAGTTACGGGGATAACTGGTTTAAATATTCAGTTAAACAGGAAGGTGGAGAGTTAGAGATGAACAGAGCAAAACCAAGGCAGTGGGGGGAGAGATAAGGGATTCTGCCA
>NW_011224838.1:0-352 GCF_000146605.3 Meleagris gallopavo | reverse complement strand
TGTTTTTTTTTCTTTGGCTCAAAGCTTGCTTCATGAGGTATTTCTTGTGCTAAGACTGACTTGTCTAGGAGATGAGTGATGGGTGTTCCCGTGTGGCAATCAACATCGCTGTGTGGACAATTTTAGCTGTTTGCCTTCGGAAGAGAGTGCTCAGGACTGTTTGCTGGCGGAAGATCTAGCAGGTGACCAAATAACTCCAGCTTGCTATGGTAGACTGGGGGATGATACCACTGTATCCTGTGAAGGCAAGATACAATTGGGCACCTCCCTGCTCCCTCTTATCTGCTGGCAAGGTCCGGAAGATGGGAACAAAAGGAGTTCCTGCAGAGATCCCAAAAGCCAAAAGCTGCCA
>NW_011224837.1:0-342 GCF_000146605.3 Meleagris gallopavo | reverse complement strand
TTGCTTTTAATGAAGACGATCCTACAGCCAGTGCCAGCCAGTGAATCTTTTTAGCTGGGCTTTGAAATGCTCCTGGAGGTGAATTCTTTCTTTCTGGCACTGGCTTTGCAGTGTCGTCCTACCTGTTACGTTTGCCTTGGTATCATTCTGGATTTTCTGAACGTCTCCCATTTCCGAATTTGTACTTTTCACTGGGGAAATCCCCTCACAGCCTTTCCTTAGGTTTTCATCATGCGGTGTCTCAGCAGCACTGAGTCAAGTGAAAAGCACAGCACCTGGTGATTTTCGCCAAGATTTTTCTCTCTGTCCCTTGAGAACTTTCAGCTGGCAGACAGAATTTAC
>NW_011224836.1:0-395 GCF_000146605.3 Meleagris gallopavo | reverse complement strand
AAAAAAAAAAAATCAATTCTAGATCTAAAATATGGCCTTTTATTTTCTATGCTTTTGTTTACTTAAATAATTGATGGTGACTCTCCTAATGAAATTCATTAATTAAGTTGAACAGAGGTCACTTTATAATAACTGATGGAATTTTCTTTTTCTTTTTATTGCAGAATCAATATCAGACGTAGAAAGGAGAGGACAATGGAATTAAAAATGTTCAAAAAGTCCTTACAATGCTCCCAGATGCCAATAGCAGAGATGTATTGACATTAAAGCCTCAACAAAAAAGTGAGTTGCATTGCCAATGACTGTGTCTGGTAGTTATCAATTAAGACTCATAAATGCCAGTCCATAAGATTACAATCTGACTTTAAAGTATTGCTGGTGATATTAAGGCTGAA
>NW_011224835.1:0-357 GCF_000146605.3 Meleagris gallopavo | reverse complement strand
TTTTTTTTTTTTTTGTACAGGCATTGAAGGCTGCACTAAATAACTTTGGAGTAAGTGCAGATGGAGTAGGACATGAAAATACAACTTCTTGCTGAATTGCACAGGTATGTGTGTCTATCCCAGGTATGTGTGTACATCTCCTTCTATATATTGCTAGAGCTGCAAGGTTCTGTTTTCTTTCAGACAGTACTGGAGATAATTCAAAGTTTGAGCATTAAATATTTCTGTGCTATAGCATGCAGTAAGCCACCAGTGTCTTACCTAGTGGCTATAATGTGTTTGTTTATTTGTTTTCCCACTGACAGTTGTATTTTCTCATGTGAACAGCATATTGGTTTTAAAGAAAGGAATTTCTTT
>NW_011224834.1:0-461 GCF_000146605.3 Meleagris gallopavo | reverse complement strand
ATAGGGATAGGGCAGGTGCTGCTGGGTCCCTAACCTTGGCTGGAACAGGGATGGTGCCAAGACCTATGCTGGGGAGTAGTATTCTTTTTTTTTTTTTTAAATTATGTTGTTATTGAAAAAAATCTTTTGGGGGTTTATTTTATGCTGGGATTTTTCATTCTGTGGGGTTGCTGTGGGTGTACTGCAGTGAACAAACCATGCTGTATAGCTGGGCTCAGAGTACATCCCATCCCTGCAGTGGTTACTCTGCACCCCAAGGCATGCCCTTTGTGTACTCCATGAATGTTTCCTATTCCCTATCCTCTCCACTCCCTCAAATTCAGCACTCTGTCCTATGCAAGACCACCTTGCTGAGCCCCACTCTATTAAAGAGAAATCCTCCAAAGCGTCCTGGGGCTGCCTGGATTGTGGCATCCCATTAATTTCGCTCTTCTTACCACTTCCTAAGGTTGCGCTTGCAG
>NW_011224833.1:0-407 GCF_000146605.3 Meleagris gallopavo | reverse complement strand
CCTGAACCTTACGTATCAGAGAGCTACTGCTAACAGCACAATTAATGTTTTACATTAGTCTAAGCACAAGGCAAGAAGAGGTGATGTAAAGACAGTTTCCAAATGATTGCTAACTACACTTGAAGATTTTCTGAAAAAATGAAGCATTTAAATGTAGATTACTTCTGCAATTTCAAATGTTATCCCCATTTACATTCTTGGAAATCATGCCACTTGTTTTAGTATTACTCCATTTATTAAAAAAACAAAAACAAAAACAAAAACACAAAAACACAGGGTTTTTTGTTTGTTTTTACTGAACTTTTGGAGGGTTCACTCAGTTTTTGAGGTCAATACAAGTCTCATTTGCACTGACACAGAGTTCTGAGCTTTTCAGTCCAAGTTTTATTCACTCAATACTATTTTCA
>NW_011224832.1:0-473 GCF_000146605.3 Meleagris gallopavo | reverse complement strand
AAAGTGACAGCTACTCAACCGACCAGCAACAAAAAGGAAGCTTGTTAAACCTGAAGATGTCACATCATTTTCATAGCTGCATTTCTGAGCTCTGGGAGACTGGAGCACTGTATCTTCTAGGCAGAAACAGGTAGTCAACTAGGGTGTTTATTCATTGAAGGTCAGGCTTTTGTATTATGAAACTTCTAGCAGATGTGATAAGCAGTAAATTGCAGATCTATCACCTTTTCTCTCTCTCTTTCTCTTTTTTTTCCTCCTAGTGAGCGTGTGTGTGAAATCAGCAGAATACTGCCTGTGTTTGATTTATGGCCCACTTTTGACCAACTCTTATCAGGTTCCCACAAGCCTTTTCTGATGCAGCTCATGTCTGAACGACAATAGACAACCAGTGCCATTATGCTCCAAAATCCCTCTCTGCATTCTAGACACCTAAGATTACATCTGGGCTATTGATTTATTACTCTCCCCTTTTT
>NW_011224831.1:0-362 GCF_000146605.3 Meleagris gallopavo | reverse complement strand
CATCTACACATCTCCCAGTCACAACTCTTCTAAGCTTCGTTTAGGGTGAAGGATGGTATTGGTAATTTTTTGGGGGAAAAAAAAAACAAGTACTTCTCTGCCTCTTGCTTCCCCAACCCCCCAAGGTCCAAGCCTTTTTGCTCAGAAAGCTCTATGTCATCCCCTAAGCAATTCTTCAAGCTTGTATCTCTCCATGCTCAGCTCACTCCTCCTCACCACTCTGAGGCACTGCATCAACCTCTCTTCAATCTCACCTCCTCATCCAAACTCCCCCAACCCAACCATATTGCAGTCTAGCTGTTCTACTCATAAAGAAGCAAAATTGCTTCTGAAAGGCTCTTAGCAATACCAGGCAAATTATT
>NW_011224830.1:0-549 GCF_000146605.3 Meleagris gallopavo | reverse complement strand
CCACTCCTATTACCCCATAAATGGAATAATTAAAAAAACCAAAGGTTTGTAGTAAAGTCAAAAGTTTACTCAATGAGTTACTACATTCAAGATTCTGTATGAAATTCTTTTACACTCTTCAAGATGGAGCAATGTGGATACATTTACTCTCCAGACCACTGGATGAGCCCTTCAGCAAAAATCCAGAAACAAAACTTACACCCACACAACAAGACGTAGCACCAACAGGAGCTTTACTATTCAGTATATAAATGTATAAGATTTTCCACTGCAATGATCCAGAATAAAGCACAATAAAACCTTAAATATTGGAAGATCTGTAGCTCAGTCACTGATGTAAGCCAAAAAGTTCAATCATGAAAACAGCCTTTGAGTCTGGCAACTCTCTGGGAATACATTATTTGGCAGCAGGACAGCTTTATACACGATTCTTCAGTTTTCTACTTAATACTACCAAAAGAATAAAATTAAAAGGAAAAGGAAAAAGGCACGAATCTAAAAGACATGAACCTGAAAAACAAAAATATTAAATATTCAAAAAGTATTTGC
>NW_011224829.1:0-568 GCF_000146605.3 Meleagris gallopavo | reverse complement strand
CAGCACTCACGACTGTTCCCACGGACCTCTTTCATGGCTTGGAGTTCACGCTCCAGGTCTTCCAGACGAGGTTGAAGACCTTTGGCCTCTGGGATGGCAGAACGGAGCGGACTGGAACTATTGCTGAGATTCCTGTTTGCTCGGGCAAGAATCTCTCTCGTTGCCTCTCCCAGCTCCACTCTCCCTTCATCTCCAGCTGGAACTCCTCCCAGTCGGTGTCAGGATGAGCTCGCTCTGCCGCTCTCTCTCCTCTCTTGCACACACTGTGAAAAGGAGTTTCAGAAAGCACTACTCACTGACAGGAAATAAGGGCAAGCAAACTTAGAAGACCTTGCCACACAAATCCTGACAGTGTACTGCCAGCAGCTGATTTGGCTGCCCAGGACCCCGGCACCACAAGTGCTTCATTGCCAAACGCAGCAATGAAGCGCTTGGGGGAAAAAGACAACTCACAGACATTCCTTCCACGTCCATGACGCAGCAACGCAGGCCAGCACCAGCGCAGACAGCAGCACAGCTGAGAACAGTACCATCACTGCCACGTGGCGCTTCCGCACACATCTGCCAA
>NW_011224828.1:0-507 GCF_000146605.3 Meleagris gallopavo | reverse complement strand
ATGTGATTAAGGTCAGTGGTAATGTTTTCCATAGTGTACAATAGCCAGCTACAAAATAATCTGCCAGCATTTCCTCATGCTTCTTCTACGTTCATGCAAAAGATGCCCCCATATCTGCCAGAGATGTGGCAGTGAACAAGAATAGCCTTACAGCTCAAGTACCCACTTGATCATCTACAGAGAAAATAAAAGGCTAGAAATCAGAATTCTTGACAAGACTTCAAACATTTGGAACTGGTTCTTTTTTTTTTTTAGTTAAGAGTTGGAAGCAACACATTTTGTAATTTGTACACGACAAAACTGGACAACAAACAAAATCCACAACATCATACACACAAATTAAAACAATCTTAAGTTTTGGGAAAGTACTAACCAGTTACTGACAGCAGCTGTGAAACCCTCACCTCCATTTCCTCCCGATGAGACCTGTCTCTGTCTTCGAATTCACGGGTTCTTCTTCGAGCTTCTTCAAATGCTTGTTGTGCCAATGCATCCTCCTGCTACCAA
>NW_011224827.1:0-530 GCF_000146605.3 Meleagris gallopavo | reverse complement strand
CTGACGCTTAAACTGAAGTGTGCTGAAGAATGTGGACTGTCTCTGTTCTTGTATTTTCAAAGTAGATTGGAGTCAGATGTCTCTGCTATTTTTTCATTGGCTTCATCTTGCAGGTTTTTCCCTGTCTGAGGTTTTGGCAGAACAAGAGGGAAAGTTATCAGAAGTTAAAGGATGATCTCATGCTTTTTCAGTGCTTTGCAGGCATTTGGTTTGCTATTCCATCCTGTCTAATCTCTCAGGATTATTATTATTATTATTATTTTTTCCTGTTTGCAAGAGGCAGTTTGTGGATCTGAAAAACTGCGTGGACAAATTTCAGGGATATACTAGTTTTTTTTCTTATTACATAGTTTAAAAACTATTTGTGTAGTATCTGTGGGATAGGAGATATCATTATGTGGGATGTGAAATATTGTGACATCAGACAATTGTATTGCAACTTGTGTTGACACACTCCACATTGTATTTGCTTGCATGGTGTAGAGTGGGTATTTCTGAAACCCACAATAGGGCCAGCTAATATCAATTTA
>NW_011224826.1:0-429 GCF_000146605.3 Meleagris gallopavo | reverse complement strand
GAGGTGTGCCGTCACCTTTTCTCCTCAGCAGGGACTTGACCTGACTGCCTCGACTTGTGAAATACCATGGAGAGTGGCTCGGTGACTGCAGCGGTGAATTCCCTCGGAACTCTGGGACTCATCTCGTCAGGACCCAAGGACTCCTGGATGTTTGGGTCCTCAGGTGGTCCAGAACCTGATCTGCCATGGCAGTGTGGGATGGGAAGGGGTGTGTGGGACTGAGGAAGCAATGGCAGTCCCCACCTCACCAAACCAAAGATGAGGGCTGTGCATAATGAGCAGTTATCAGACAAGATGGAAGCCAAAATGGTGTTGGGTAGCTGAGCCTTCTCTGGTGGTAAGCAACATCGTGCACAGAGTGCAGCCATGTGCTCCGAGCAAGGAGCACAGGTTTGTGCAAGAGGCACGGATGCACGGGCAGTGCCTTCA
>NW_011224825.1:0-456 GCF_000146605.3 Meleagris gallopavo | reverse complement strand
TGGCCTGGGTTGAAAAGGACCACAATGATCATTAGTTTCAACCCCCTCGCTATGTGCAGGCTTGCCAACCAGCAGACCAGGCTGTCCCAGATCCACAATATTTGTAACTTACAAAGACCTCAGATTCAACATTTTGGTAAAAAATTCACACAGGAACAGCAACCGCAATGTGAGTAATATGACCAAAAACAAAACCAGCACGTGGTTAAGTCACCCTTCTCAAGACTCTTCACTGCCACTGCTGTCCTGTCCTCCCTCCTTTTGCTGTACAACTAAATCATTCTGCAAGAACAAAAACAAGGATGGCTACTGCTTCAGCCAGAAGGTTTTGAGTGCCCATTCAGGAAGAACATGCTAATACGGTTTGATGCCTTGTACATGTTGGGAGAGATTACAGACAGATTGGTATTGCTGCTCCTTCTTCTCATGATCATGTTATACAGACAAGTATCCTAA
>NW_011224824.1:0-479 GCF_000146605.3 Meleagris gallopavo | reverse complement strand
CATTTGCTTGTATTAGTATGTATTTTGTTTGAAGGAGCTCTGTCCATGTGGTTTACTGATGTTGAGTTACCGTTCTTGATTTTTACACAGCTTCATTTACTCTTGTCTGTGCATTTTACTAGCATCGATTTTTGTGTAAGCTCCCGATTCCATAGATAAAACACTGAGTATCACTGGGCTGAGTGCTTGTTTGTGCTGAACTGCAGTAAAACGCTACAGAACATCAAATGACTCAGCATCAATATCCTTTCTTTTGGGATTTTATTTTGACACTTTTCAGCCAATTTAGTGAATGCACTTTTTAAAAAAAACTGTACAGTATTGTTTTTCACTTTAAAAACTGCTACATTAGCTCAGATGACAAATATGAAGTTCAGTTTGTGTGCTAGTATTGTATATGGATACAGTTACTAAACTAAATTAACTTTGTTTTATGAGAGGAATACTCAACAAGACTTTTTTCCAACCATTTTAATTTT
>NW_011224823.1:0-535 GCF_000146605.3 Meleagris gallopavo | reverse complement strand
GCAAGCACAGTGTGACTCCTCAAACTCATCTTAGAATCATAGAATCATTAACGTTGGAAAAGACCAATAAGCTCATCTAACCCAACAGCCAATTCATCATCAGTAAACTGTCACTCAATACTACACGTACTGAGTCCAAAGCTATGCCTGTGCACCATGCCTCTCACTATGCTTGTGACAGCCCTTGAGTCTGCCTGAGTCAGCTACTGCTTTTATTGTTTCTGATGAACAGAGACTGTGTTGAACTTTCTGCTGTCAAATAGCACCACTGCTCTCCCTCATTCTTCCACAAGTCCAAAGAGTGGATATACATAGGATCCATCATCACTTTACCCAAAAGCTTCCTTCCAGTGTTACCCTTTTTAATGTACTTCCAAAGAACACAAAACGTAAAGATCTATTACAGCAGGAGGCCTATAGCAACACTTAGAAAGAAAATGTCTGCTGTCCCTCTAGCTTAAAATGCAGAATACGACTGGATACCTATGTACACCCAATGACTCACCCAGTTCTTGGTAAGGACTGGAAGCAATGC
>NW_011224822.1:0-466 GCF_000146605.3 Meleagris gallopavo | reverse complement strand
CAAGATGTGTCTCCTTGCATGGAAGGGACTAGAATTTAAAAAAAAAAATAATATATATATATATGTGTATATATAGAAACATAAATAAAACCCAGTGAAGCCTTTCAGGATGCTACTAGGTTTGATAGGTTGTTTCTATGCTGCCAGTGAAGAAAGCTTTGATTACCCCTAATGGAACCTGCATAGATGTAACAGTGCAGGAATCAGCATAGCATGCTGAAGTCATGGCTCTTTCTCTTTGTTCATAGGGAAGGACATAATTTTATTTGTACTTAACCTAATGTGTACTGCCCAGAACTCTTAAAAATCAGTTATAAGTAAATTCCTATATTGATCTGATTTAGTACAGAAGTACACAGAAACCCTTGTGGGATATCATTACTATAGAGTCTGTCCTAGACATTTTATTTAATTGGATTTGCAAAGTACACATTTCTTTGAACTGATGTTCCTATTTTTATTTTAA
>NW_011224821.1:0-401 GCF_000146605.3 Meleagris gallopavo | reverse complement strand
GCTGAGATTCCTGTTTGCTTGGGCAGATCTCTCTCGTTGCCTCTCCCAGCTCCACTCTCCCTTCATCTCCAGCTGGAACTCCCTCCCAGTCGGTGTCAGGATGAGCTCGCTCTGCCGCTCTCTCTCCTCTCTTGCACACACTGTGAAAAGGAGTTTCAGAAAGCACTACTCACTGACAGGAAATAAGGGCAAGCAAACTTAGAAGACCTTGCCACACAAATCCTGACAGTGTACTGCCAGCAGCTGATTTGGCTGCCCAGGACCCCAGCACCACAAGTGTTTCATTGCCAAACGCAGCAATGAAGCCTTTGGGGAAAAGACAACTCACAGACATTTCTTCCACGTCCATGACGCAGCAACGCAGGCCAGCACCAGCGCAGACAGCAGCACAGCTGAGAACA
>NW_011224820.1:0-498 GCF_000146605.3 Meleagris gallopavo | reverse complement strand
GGGAGGGAGCGGCTGCTGACCGGCAGAAACCTCCCAGGAAGGAGGAGAAGCTGCAGCAAAGGGCAGAGAGGGGCGGCCAGCGGGGAGACGTGAGCCTAGAGCCAGCGCAGCCTCAGCACTGCCCTCCGGAGCAGAGCCACACAGCTCCTCGCAAGCAGTAACCTAACTTGGAATTAGTATTTTTAAATACAGCAATTTTGAATCTTTCTGCTCGACGGATGCTGCTGCACCACCCCGTGGAGCTGCTGGGGATGCTTCTGGCAGGTAAATGGGGGTTTGATGCCACCCAGTGGGCTCGAGTCTGAATCCTCACCTGAATCTTACACCTTACAGGTGTAAGCAGTTGGGCAGTTATGCATGGGGATCGCTGGCCTATAAAGGGCCAGGTCTTTTTTTTGTTTTGTTTTTTGTTTTTGTTTTTTTTAAAGTGGGGCTAAATACTCACCCTGCTAGGAAGGAGTATGTCTGCTTTGTCACTCAAAGGCAGAGGAGATAGAT
>NW_011224819.1:0-507 GCF_000146605.3 Meleagris gallopavo | reverse complement strand
AAACTGACTAAAGTTCTAATACTAAATAATGTTCCAGCAAATGAAATTTATTTATAGAAGTTTTATGGGGAGGATCATTACAGAAAGCAAGTTTACTTTTCACTTTATAAGAGGCTTCAGAACTAATACTGTTACTTTAAAACTTTCATTTATCTTTTTAATGTACTTGAGTGTTGAAATAACAGTTACCGCTGTGGCATTATGAATTCAGCAGTACGTCAGAAAGAAGAGGTAGATGAACTGAATATTTAAAAATAAATAAATCAGGAGAATCTATTACTTTGATGTAGTAAAATATTAGGGAAAAAAATGTAATAGGTCTGCAAAAGTGCATTTAGTTCTTGAGCTACTGTTAGAAATTTTCTCCTTTGAAACATTTGCAATATGCTGAGATAATGTGATCATATCTTTAGAGATGGCCTGTGGTTTGTATTCAGGATTGGAAGCCAATAATACCTTTAATTTTATTTACTTTAAGTTAGTTCAAGTTGCCTGGAAGAAGATTTT
>NW_011224818.1:0-593 GCF_000146605.3 Meleagris gallopavo | reverse complement strand
TTCACTGAGGGCTTCTGGTAACCCTGTCAACAAGTTGCTTTCTATTTTATATGAAATATATCACCATCCAGTGTAACAACTCAAACTTCCAAATCTAACTTGTGATTTCTATGACATTTCTATGACTAAAATTCATTTTCTCAAAATTTGAACAGCATATCAGAACTTCTTGACTGAATACCTCTAGGTTTTTTGTGGTGTTTTTTTGTTTGTTTGTTTTGTTTTTGTTTTTGTTTTACTTTAAGGAGTAGCAAAGGTATTTTGATGGTAAACAAACAGTGGTGTACTCAGAAGTTAGTCATCTGCTTTTTGTATTAAAATTATAGTACTGACTAAGGAAGATTCCGAGTGAAAATTGCCTGAACTTAGCTTGAGAAGTTGACATGTTAGCCAGAATAATCATAATGTAATATGACATGAGGTAAGCCAGTCAAACAGTTCACTTCTGGTGAAAGAGAAATTCTCCTTTTCTCCTGGTCTTTTTTCACTTCTGACATGTGCTTTGTCTGCTCTGTCGCTCATCAGGCACCTCTGTAAACTGATTTCATTCACTATCCTGACAGAAAACTAATGCAGCAAGAGAAGTGGAGCAA
>NW_011224817.1:0-340 GCF_000146605.3 Meleagris gallopavo | reverse complement strand
TAGTTTCATAGTGTTGGGGCAACATTTGATTGAAATTGATCTATGAATTTGTCCCAGTAAAACTCTCAAAGGCCAATTCAATGAAGGTGTGCATGACAGCATGAAAATGTCCTTTGTTTTTTTCATGATTCGTCTGAAGCCTTCATGGAAAATTTTTATCCACACATAACAAACTAATCTTCTTTTTTGCTCTACACTAGAAAGGAGAGTTTCCTTTTTTTTTCCCCCTTACTGTATGATATTTTCTGCAAAATTAATGCAAAGCCCAATTCTTTCCAAAAATAAGCTCTAGAGGCACAGGTGTGAAGAAGTCATCTTGCTCTTGAAGTTGCACTCAAAA
>NW_011224816.1:0-450 GCF_000146605.3 Meleagris gallopavo | reverse complement strand
AATAATAGGCTATGCTAACTCTTGTTTTGTTTTTAGGGGGCTATTACTATTATTTATATTATCCCTGGTGACATTAACACACTCATAAACTATTTTAGTTTTTGCGGTCTGGATATTTTACGGTTTAAGTGTATTTGCACTTATTGTTATGAGGTTTACAAGAAAGGAACTCAAGAGACCAATCAAGGTAAGTTCAGCATTCAGTATGGCTTTTCTTATGTTTCCATAAATAGCATAAACTAATTCTAGAAGTCTGGATACTTACACAACATCCTCTGCCCCACATGAAGTTTAGCCATTATTATTTGTAGCTCCTTCAAGTTTCACACCAGGACAAAGCTCAAAGACTCAAAGCAACCCATGCAATGTTTATATATATATATTTTATTTTTACTTACACACACAGACCACAGGTAGAAGCTCCGTTTCAGATTTTCAGGGATGGGAACC
>NW_011224815.1:0-465 GCF_000146605.3 Meleagris gallopavo | reverse complement strand
ACAGAGATGCTCAAGCTCCCATCTGGGGCTGAGTTGAATACCAGGAAAATTCAGAATATTTTTTGAAGTCTTTGTGTATGCATTTAGGTTGCCAATTTGAAAATATTGCCCTAATTGTTTTCAGTTCAAACAATCATAGTGAAATTATTCCAGGCTTTGTAGGCTTCTTCTTCTTGGCCAAAACAACTGCTAGCTAAAATACTTTTTACTACCTCCTAAAAATGATTGATATGATTGTGTATTGGCAGGAAAGATATGCTAACACAACAATGGGATTTATTCCAATCATAACTTGACTGTAAGTCCCACAGTCATCACTGTGACATTAAGCAATAATATTAGAATTCTTGCCATCATTACAGAAAAATAATAATAAAAAGAAAACATACATGAAGGATTTTCCTTGAATCAGGCTGTTAAAGCTCACTATCATGAAATTACATATGAATCCAAACAGCCATTTAA
>NW_011224814.1:0-363 GCF_000146605.3 Meleagris gallopavo | reverse complement strand
GGAATAGTTGTTTAAAAGCAGCTCGTTTACAGAGTGAAAAAAACTTTTTTTTTTTTGTATTTATACGAATATATTCCCAGCTTGTCTTCCTATGGGAACAGCATCTGATTATGAGATTTCTTTCCATGATTCTTTTTGTCTTTCTAGTTTGAAAACTGCATCCCTGTGAGGAGCCAGGGCTGACTCATACCACATTAAATCAGCTGTGATCAGATGCTTTTATCTCCACTGGTGGTAAAGCCTTGATGAATTAGGAGTCTTAGCCTCTAATTTCATTACTGGAGTATCGTTGTATTTCGTTGTATTGTTTTCTTTTAATAAATAATACAACAGAATTTACTTCTGTTTGCTGTAATAAGTAGT
>NW_011224813.1:0-433 GCF_000146605.3 Meleagris gallopavo | reverse complement strand
CAGCGCAGGAGCCGGGCGAGGGCGTGAGGAAGCGGTGCTCTGCAGGGCCGTGGCTCTGCTGCTGGCCGAGCGCGCTCTGCGCCCGGGGGTGTCCCAGGGGGAGCTCAGAAGATGGGTGCTGGGAAAAGCGGAGCCTTCTGCTCCGGCTTCCTGCTGCTCCCCGCAGATGGATCCCGGTTCCCGGCGGAGACCCCGGCCGGAGCCCGGAGGCTTCGGGTGTCTTTTCTTCGCGTGCTCTCCCACGCGGTCCCGGAGGGGTGTTGCACGTGGCCTGGAGAGCTTGGGAAAGCTGCCGAGTGCCGGGCTCCAGGTCGCCCTGTAGCTTGGGCAGTCGCGGCCCGAGTCTGCCATCCCACGAGCTGAGCCCTGCCCTGTCTCCGAGCGAGGAGATCACAGCGTGCCGTGGGAACATCCCTCTGCTGTTCTTGATTCC
>NW_011224812.1:0-318 GCF_000146605.3 Meleagris gallopavo | reverse complement strand
TGCATGCAATTATTCCTCCCTACGGTGTAAGACCCTACTACTTGTCTTTTGTTGAACCTCATCCGGTTTCTTACTGCCCAGCTCTCCAGCCTGTCCAGGTCTCGCTGAATGGCAGCACAGCCTTCAGGCGTGTCAGCCAATCCTCCCAACTTCATATCATCAGCAAACTTGCTGAGGGTGGCCACTATCCCCTCATCAAGGTCATTGATGAAGATGTTGAACAAGACCGGACCCAGCACAGACCCCTGGGGGACACCACTGGTTACGGGTCTCCAGCCAGATTCTGCACCACGAACGACGACCCTCTGTGCTCTGCCA
>NW_011224811.1:0-378 GCF_000146605.3 Meleagris gallopavo | reverse complement strand
AGTAGCATAGTTGGTTGGAAAATGCCACCCATTTGTGAGAAAGCTGCTTTGTTTCCGGAGAAAATAGCATTCTCTGGGGAGAAGATGTCCTCTTTTGGATGGAAAAGTAGTACTTGTGGGAGAAGCTGTCCAATGTTTGGGCCCAAGGTAGCATTATTGGGAGGTAATGTCATTGTATTGGAGAAGGGTGGTATTTCTTGGGGAGAATGTGTCTTTTTGGAAGCCAACGGTGTACTTTGGGGGGAAGAAGTGGCTGTTTTGGGAGAAAGTGTCCTAGTTTGGGGAGAAAGTGTCATAGTGCGGAGTGTGGTGTAGTAGATTAGGGGGAATTGGGAGGTATTCCTAAGAGAACTGTCATTTCTGGGAGAAAAGGTCTTA
>NW_011224810.1:0-351 GCF_000146605.3 Meleagris gallopavo | reverse complement strand
AAATATAAGATACAGAACATAATTAACATTTTTTTTTAATTTTAAAAGTTTAGAAATTACATTTTAAATATGTAGTTCCATTAAAAAATCCTAATGAATACTGAAAACCTCCTTTTGCAGAGAAAATTTCTAGATAATTCATATTATCCCCTACAGTGCCAGTAGTTAGAACATCCTGCTGCCAAGTGCTACCACAGCTTGCGTTAGTGTGTAGTGTCAGGAAATCCTGACTCCCAGCACCTGCAGGTTACACTGTTATGTACATCATATCTACATGCTTATACAGTATTTGAAATGAGGCAAGCACACACGGAAAGGTTTTACTATACCAAACATTAGGAAGCGCAGGAC
>NW_011224809.1:0-379 GCF_000146605.3 Meleagris gallopavo | reverse complement strand
CCCGCAGCATTGCAGTGAAACTAGCTAGGCTTTGAAATCCTCAGTACTGTCAGTACTGCTTTGGTTGTCTTTTGACAGTGTCGTTTTGTAATTTCTTGTGGAGATTCAGCATACAGGAACGCTCACGGAAAGACGAGAAAAAGCTGGTGAGACTGGTGTTCAGCATGGCTTCTGTCCCCTCTTACTGCTATGAGTGCTGTGCCGTGGCTTGCCACCCAGGCTGGAGCTCATGGTGCTGTGCTTGGAAGCTTGAGTAGCATGGTGCAGAGCATCTCTAGTGTCAGCCTTTGAGGAATTGGGGTAAAATAGGAGACAGAAGGAAAGGATATTGCCTGCTCATTGATGGCTTTAGGTGTTTGCCTTAAACAGCATTTTGTTA
>NW_011224808.1:0-480 GCF_000146605.3 Meleagris gallopavo | reverse complement strand
GATCTCATTGGTGCCAACAACCATCAAAGAAGTTGGTCGTCAGAAATAATGTCCCAGCTGCTAGTGGATGGTTGTGTCATTTAGATTGTTTTCTTAATGTTGGTAAGCGTTCCAGAGCCTTCTTGGGTTCTCTGAACGCCTGAATGAAGATGAGGTGAAGTCGTTGCAGTTCCTTGTGAAGTGATAAACGAGCTGTGGCCAGCTATGCTTGTTGGTGCTCAAGAATGCCACCTCAGCAAGCAGAGACTTTGACAACCCTGCTAGGAGAACAGAGAGAAGAAGGGATGGATGGAGATCAGACTCCTGGGCTGGCAATCAGTCTCCGCTGAGCATGTCCTGAGAAAGAGAAGTGTAGTAGTGAACACAGATATCTGGGAGATTGGCTTGCTACCTTTATTACAGTGCAACTAATGAAGGCGGCAAAGTGCCTCTGGCTACAAAACTTGCACCATGCTTGCTAGGCCCCAAGTGCTCTGTCTG
>NW_011224807.1:0-464 GCF_000146605.3 Meleagris gallopavo | reverse complement strand
GCCAGTTCCTTGGCTAGAACCCTACTTTCCCCACTGGAGACAGGCTGCTTCCATTTGCAGCCATCATGCCAGGTGCCGAGTAAATTAGCCCCATGATCAAAAAAAACAAAACTACCCGTGTTTGCACCAACTCCTAAGCCATTTGTTCAAGAGATGGGTTTTTAGGTCTCATCCCAGTATCGTTTCCTGCCACTGAAGGTACAGATGTAATAACCACCTGCACACCTGTTCCTTCAACTACCCGCCCCAGTCGCCTGAAGTCATCTTTGATAGCCTTCAGGCTTTTCTCACCAACTTCTTCACTGCCAGCCTGTACTATCAAGAGTGGATAGTAGTCAGAAGGGCAGATCAGTCTGGGAAGTCTCCTAGCAATGTCCCTGACCCATGCCCCAGGGAGGCAGCACACCTCTCTGCGGGTAGGGTCGGGCCGGCATATAGGGCCTTCGGTTCCTTGCAGCAGGGAG
>NW_011224806.1:0-575 GCF_000146605.3 Meleagris gallopavo | reverse complement strand
TTTTTTAATGGATGGGAGCAGCCACAGAGTACTCTGATGCTCTTAGAAGTTGTAATGTGAGCACAGGCCAAGTCTCTGCCACGTCTTTCTATTAGACTTCAAGATGTCAGTTTTCATGGAAAGGTGAATGGCAAAATCTGTTTCCTTTGATAAGTTCTGCTTGTCTTGGACCACTCCTATTGCTCTTCTGGTTCCTGGTTCTCCATCCCTAGGCCAAGAAGAACAAAACTGCTGACAGCTGTAAAGCATTTTCACATCTGCAAAGGGCAAGTGCTAACTTAGAAAAGTGCTGAGTATGATAATGTTATCTTCCAGCCATATAGCCTACTGTCAAAAGTGTTCTGTTGATATAAGCATCTGAGGCAGCAGTCCCTGCCTTTTCTATGTGAGGTCCACATGAAATAGAGAAAAATCTAAAGAAAGGCATTATTTCCATCAGAAACAGTGAATGCCTATAGCAAGATATTCTAGGCTAGTCTGGGGACTTTGTAGTGGTCTGCAGGGAGAGTCTGCTAATAGATAGAAGGTAGTAGCAAGGCAGTCATGCACTGGGTATTAATTCAGAAGCTATTGGT
>NW_011224805.1:0-362 GCF_000146605.3 Meleagris gallopavo | reverse complement strand
CTAGTCTATGAATATAGGTTATTCTTATTGTCACCAGTGTCCCAGCCAGATGATATACCTCGCATTCTTATGGGAGATCCCTTGTTTTTAACTGTTCCCATCTTTTAGGAACATACTAGGCAGTTCCCATTGCACAGATGGCATGCAGTGCCTGACTGAACTAGCAGACTTGGTGCTGTCTCAGTGCCTTTTACTGGCAAGAATTGATTGAGTAGCCCTGATTGATACTCCTAATACTAGCTGGACAATCTGCCTTGCTATGTTTAATCCATAGACCATGTGGCTGTTGGGAGACTACTTTTTTTTTTTTTAAATTAAAAACAGCTTTTCAACAATTTACATTGATGGCTTTTTTGATAAAT
>NW_011224804.1:0-345 GCF_000146605.3 Meleagris gallopavo | reverse complement strand
CAGCTTCTCATCAGCATGTGATGTTCAGAATACAGTTCCATTGTGAAACAGGTGGTCTTTACTCCTACCAGAAGACAAGAAGGAAAAAAAAAAAAAAAAGAACAAAAGAGCAGAGCAGAATACTCCATAGGGCTTGAAATGACTGAAAGTAGGTGAAAGAAATCAATCTCCCCTCATCAAATCTGAAGCACAGGAGAGCGGTGAGAAGGCTGCAATTATTCTCCGCTGTTTTGACCCACTCATCTAGCAACCTTGTCTAAAAACATTAAGTCTTTCTTCAGAAGCAAATGGAGCCCATCAGTTCTGCAGGAGCTCCATTCATGCCCTCACTCTGTCATTCTCTTT
>NW_011224803.1:0-407 GCF_000146605.3 Meleagris gallopavo | reverse complement strand
TTACACAGTTCTATACAGAACTCATCTCTGCAGATGCCTTGATAACTTGGATCATGGCCACCAGCATGAGTGGAGATCTGTGGTGGAAGTTCTCCAAATAGTACTACCATGGAAAAGAAGAAGGGAATGAGCTGTGTCATTCTGCAGAGACGTGTCTGGTTTTAGACGCAACTGTTCTTTTTGTTTTCATTATAACACAGTTGACTGATGGAGCTTGAATGCAAGCCCTGACAACAGAGAGTTGTAATGGAGATTTAAATACCAGGCTGAAAGAAATCATGATAAGGAAAGTTCATGCAAAACACACGTCTGAAATACCTCGGTTTTGTTTTTTTTTAAAAAAGGTCAATGAAAGACTACTATTACCATATCCAACCCAGAGGAAACCTGTGCCTGTTTCATATCAC
>NW_011224802.1:0-539 GCF_000146605.3 Meleagris gallopavo | reverse complement strand
AGTCAGGGTCAGGACTGAGCAGCACAGGAACACCTGGATCACTTGACCACTGCTGGTTCCAGATTTACCTTGAATTGCATTCTGCTTTTTGGGTCACGTCTCTGCTATGCTGAGAAGTATTGCCTCCTGCATTGTGCATCTAGCTCATCAAGTCCTCCAGGATTTACAGCTGGGACTGTAAAAAGTGCCTTCCAAGTGCTGGACCTCATCCACGCTTGGTCTCACAGTTTGGTGATTCAAAGCAACAGATTGCTTTTACGACAGTTTGTTCTCTTCTCGTCCACTTCCAAAAACTAAAGCTACCAACAACAGAACCTTGCCAAGGTATTTCTTTACTTTCTGGCCCCTTCGGCCACTTCCCAGCTCTCCAAAAGGAGACGTGTGCCTGCAGCCCACCCCATGGCCTCTTTGGGGCAGCTCTGGGGCAACACCACCCCTAGGAGGGGATGCCTTTTCCCCACGCACAGCTGGTTCTGTGGCCACATGGGGTCAGGACACGGGGCTGTGAGTCACGTGGGGGTCCTGCAGAATCACAGAGT
>NW_011224801.1:0-339 GCF_000146605.3 Meleagris gallopavo | reverse complement strand
CGAAAAGAAAATGTGCCACCTCATGCATAAGTATCTTTGCTTGTAAGTTCTTAGGGATATTTTATATAAAGAATCATCATTCTACCTACAAAACAGTTTTAAAATAGCCAATAAGGCAAAGAATAGAAAAGCCCTTAGGAATTCCAGTAACACTTGCAATTATTTTTTCAGTATTTTACCAGCCTTGGTCAGGATTCTGTATATAATTACAATAATGAATTCTAAGGAAAAAGAAAAGAAAAGAAAAAAAGTAAATATAATGTATGACATTTAGATTTTTATTTGTTTGTTTGTTTCTGGTTAAGAGAGATAACGACACCAATAAACCATGAGAGAAAA
>NW_011224800.1:0-488 GCF_000146605.3 Meleagris gallopavo | reverse complement strand
AAAGCAGCAGCAGCCTCTCGTTGCTTCACTGAACTCAATTTAGGTCTTAGGAGACAATGCTGAGCCTCTGAGTCAGGAAATAACTGTCAGTGTGTCGTGCTGTACAACAGCTGACTTCCTGCTGATCTGTCTGCTGGTAGAGTACTGGAAGACAACGCAACTGGCAAAATGAAAGCAAACATTCAGCTTCAGTCCCAGAGTAAAAATTGTCTTCCTTCCCCTCCCTTAGAACCTAGAACTTGAAAGAAAACAAACAAACAAAACAAAAAAAGAACAACCTGTAAATGTTAATAACAATATTCTGAAGGTGAGAGATGCAGATGCCTGGCATGCTGAAATTCAGCTCAGTTAGTAATCTCTGTCTGTATTTGGTAAGTCTGTACTGGTTAAACCTTTGTTATGTGACACTACCTGCCTTACGACTGACAACTCAGTAAACAATGCACCGCCAACAAGAAAAGGCAAAGTTAATTCCTCAATTAAAGTTT
>NW_011224799.1:0-532 GCF_000146605.3 Meleagris gallopavo | reverse complement strand
CATTTCTCATTCTACTTTTTGTTTTTGTCCCCAGCAACATCTCACATCCTAAATGGTCAGGCATTAAACTACTACAGTTATACTTGTGTTTATCATGGGCTAACTGGGGAACTACATCCCCAGTGCCACAGCCCCAAGGGGCATCTCACTGCTTGTGCTGGTGCTGCCTGATACTCTGTGAGCTGCCCTCAGTTATAAGCAATCTTCAGAATTATTTCTCTTACAAAAAACCCAATTTTTTGTAGAAACTTCCTGCATGTGTTTTTAGCGCACATATTTACCTCTTCTTTCATGGGACAAGCTGTAGTTGATAGCTGGCTATAATGCCTATTATTTCATTGCCCATTTTTCAAGTATGTGGAGACAATTGAGAATGTTACTGCTGTTTAGTGGGGTACTGACAGCATTTTGTCTTCTGTCAGTTAGTCTTAAATGATGAAATTACAGGCTAAGTTGCCCAAGTTTCATGGCTGGAGACACTGAAATAGTTTCCAGTACAGAACTTATAAATAACATCAGAAATCCTGCTGTT
>NW_011224798.1:0-447 GCF_000146605.3 Meleagris gallopavo | reverse complement strand
CAGAAGAGGGAAGAGCGCATACAGACAAGACAGAAAGAAAGAAGAGCAGAAGAGAAGAAGAAGAAGAAGAAGAAGAAAGGATGCAGGTAAGAAAGAAGTGCAGAAGATGAAAAGTGCTATAGAGAAAACGGTTGGATACAGGCAAGACAGCAAAGCAGTGAGGAGATGAGCACAAGAGGAGAAGAGCAGAAGAAGAAAAGACACATTAGAGAACAAGAGCCTTGAGAGGAGTAATTGGTTATACAGGAAAACAATACGCACGTCTGAAATGGTGATTTCTTCAGGAGACTCGAGGGTGTTCCTCTTCAAGAACAAGGACAATACGTAAAGAAATCAGGATGGATGTAATTTGAAAATTCTTTTCAGCTGACCTGGCATCCTGGGGCAAGCTGAAGACTAGACAGGACACCAGTACAGAAAGAGAGAACCAACAGCACAGGGGGTGCC
>NW_011224797.1:0-360 GCF_000146605.3 Meleagris gallopavo | reverse complement strand
GTTTCACGTTTACTGCTCGGCATCACGGTGACAAATTTGGAGTGTGGAGCTCAGATTAGGAAATGAGCTGGGAACTTCAATGCTGTGGGCTGAGAATTAGTTTTTAATAATTAATGCTGTCTAATTCATAAACGAATGTTTGGTGCTTTCTTCACAGAGATTCTTCCTCTTGCTGTAGGTTATTATTGCTATAAACAGCTTACAGTTATATTGTTTGGGGTTTTTTCCGTTATCAGAGACCTGTTGTCATCTTTTTGATGAGACAGTAGCTGCAGATGTAGCACAAGTTGTATTGTTTTCAAGTAAATTTTGAGATAACAGGTAGAACCCAGGCTGACTGGAAGTGAGGGGAGTTGTGTT
>NW_011224796.1:0-505 GCF_000146605.3 Meleagris gallopavo | reverse complement strand
GGTTAAGACTTTCAGTTTTAACAGCGTTCAATCTTGTCCTTGGCATAGGAAGACAAATTTGCTTCAGAATTGGACATAATGTATGAGGCTAGCAGAGCAACTGTCAAAAACAACAGGACAATTACTGTAATCTCATCAGTAAACCACAGGCACAGGATAATACCTTGCTTAAAGATGTCTGATAAATGAGTTCGAATATAAGAGAATAAAGAAACCTTCTTAGATCTAATATATGTTTGTTTGGGCAGTGAATTACAATTACAATAATTGAAATGTTTGTGCATTTACAGCATGTGAGGATTGGTTATATAGCAGAACTGGGCTATTTATCATTTTTATTGTAGAAACAAACAGGTTTAATTTAATGATTGAAAAAATAAAAAACAAAACCCCATTACTAGCTGTGATACGACTGTAGTACTGCAACTGCTCAGCAAGGAAACAAAGAACATAGTACTCCATATCAACATTATGTTAATAGTGCCTTCTCCATAACTCAGTATTT
>NW_011224795.1:0-409 GCF_000146605.3 Meleagris gallopavo | reverse complement strand
TATCCACACACACAGCCACGTGTGTTCCTGCACCACAAGCCCTGGCAACAGAAAATTAATTCCACGTTTCCATCACAATAACTGCACTGCTGTAGTTCAGCCTGTGCCAAGTTCCAGCTTCAAAACACAGCTCCTCAGCTCCCTTTGAACCGCTGTGCACAGTTGTCAGTGCAGAAGAACAAATCTCCAGGGACTGGTTTTGAGTGGAGAATTTTCTGGAGTTGTTTCCCATTGTTGCTCGGAGGAGCTGAGGCTTTTCTCCTCGTGTCTTTGCAGGAGAGCAGAGCGGAGGGAACGTCTGTGGTGAGATGCTCAGGTGAAAATTGCCTTCCCCGCACCAGCAGCCTGTTTGTGTCCATGTGATGCCCGGTGAAGAGAAGCCTGGCGTTCTGTGAGTAAGCCTGGCAAA
>NW_011224794.1:0-447 GCF_000146605.3 Meleagris gallopavo | reverse complement strand
GGAGGATCAACACTACTTATTCAGAAAATGGCTTCAATACATAGCTTGAGCTGTCTACAGAGTCAGTAAAACTCCTGCTCTTTCAAGGGAAACCAGACTAATTTAATGCTGTTGTGTCTAATTCTCATACTGGGTAGCAATAACATAAATAGCCACCTTGAAAGTGCTATGGAGTGATCACTCCCAAAAGGATTAAATGCCTCTCAAGGAACATCACTAATGCTCCATTCCACAAGTCACGTAAGCACAGTCCTGTTTTAAAGCAGATTGGAAGTCTTACCAGTCTATCTGAAAAAGCATCTTCATATTATTTTCTCTAAGCTTACTTTTTTTAAAGTAACACTAAAGCTCATTGAATTAGACAAAGTTGTTATGATTTCCTAAAACTTATGAAAGTTTTATTCAGTCTTTATATTATCTCGAGTTGCCTGAAACCTTACAAATTTT
>NW_011224793.1:0-480 GCF_000146605.3 Meleagris gallopavo | reverse complement strand
CAAGACTCGACGCTTGCTTTTGGAAACCTCATCTGTTTCTGAATCTTGCATTCCGCTGTCATACTTAGAAAAGTAGTATTTTCTCCCTGAGCTCGTTGCCGCTGTTTTGTTGTTAGGCCCCATCTCCCTACCTTTTTCACTACCTCTCTTCCCCCTTTCCTGGTTCACGGGTTCGTTTGTCCCTCCACCCCCTTAGTCACGGCTGGAGCCGTGACACCACGCCAGTGCCCCAAAGTCCCGTTTGACAGCCCACAGGCTTCAATCAGCGACTTCACGACTGTCGGCCTGAACTACCAGTCAGCAGTAATAATCAGAGGGACAAAACAGACCAGGCAGTCCGAGCCGCCATGCCTCACGGCCTCCCACCCTTCCCCAGCAGATCTTGCTGTGGTGGTTTGCCGCCCTTTTCCCTTTCTGGGAAGGCTCCCTTGGTGCGAGCCTCCTCTATGAAGGTGATGCGCACGGGATCTTTGCAGAACT
>NW_011224792.1:0-371 GCF_000146605.3 Meleagris gallopavo | reverse complement strand
CTTTTTTTCTTAAGAATCCATCTTAATAGCATATTAAAACACACCAACTAACATAACGGGATTTAACAAGCAGGCAAAGAGCATCAAAGAGCTCAGAGAGAAGAAATGTCCCATACTGGAAAGGAAATTAAATACTTCTTGTACATTTTCAAGCATACATCCCATCTGTTTTAGCATTCGAAGTGACAGGACTCTACAACATCTGTTAGAAGACAAATTGCAGCCTAATGGCCTTACTACCATAACAGTTTGGTCTCCTGGAATTCATACTCAAGTTCTTTACCTTTTTTGTCTTTTTAAAGGAAAAGCTATTATTTATCATAAAGAGCATCTCTTTCCTGAGGCAATAGAACCTCTGTTGGTTTAAAATT
>NW_011224791.1:0-367 GCF_000146605.3 Meleagris gallopavo | reverse complement strand
CTTTGCAGTGATAAACTTTGTGCTTTGTTGAGTCTAGCCCTGCCCCTCTTCACAAGAATTTACTTCCCACAACAATATGCACTGTGGGGCGCCATCTTTTGCCCATGTGCTATATATAACCTATTGCCTTAAAAAAAAAAAAGTAAGTACAAATTGATGAAATTTCTAATTTCTTCCTCGTAGAGTAATCTCTAGTGGATAGGTCCTATAAACCTGTCAAGTGGACTGCAAGCTGTGTTACTGCAGGTGCTCCTGCAAGCTACTGCTCTTCCTAAATCCAAGGTTCACTTTTTCTCAAAAAATAAGTATTTTTATTTTGATCATTTAAATCATCTTTATCCAAGCTTTAGCAGAAAGGAATTGAAGG
>NW_011224790.1:0-308 GCF_000146605.3 Meleagris gallopavo | reverse complement strand
TAAACACCAATTAGAATAAAATGTACTCTTTTGTTTTTCACATTAGTTTCTATCCTGTTACTGTTGTAGAACAGAATGAAGACATTGCCAGTTTGGGGAAATGTTTCTTCGCATATAGACAACAAAAAAGTCTTTGTGATTATTTTAATGTGATTATACAATTACATCTCACACTCATATTTTTTTTTTCTTAATCAGTGAATAAGCATCTAGTATATTTGATTGGAGGAAGTGACGTTCTAGTCATTTGTTGGTTGTGCCCATAGAAAACTTATAAAGACAAAAATTAAAAGCTGGTTTCTGCATGT
>NW_011224789.1:0-568 GCF_000146605.3 Meleagris gallopavo | reverse complement strand
ACTGCAGTAAATATGATGAGGTTGCCGGTCGCTCTTGGCAAGGCGCCAGCCGTGTGAGATGGTTGAACATTTGTTCTGGGACACCGCATGGGGCCCTGTCAGGGGGTGTCCGTGGGGCGGCCTTTCTGGTCTTAGTGACTGGGAGTACGTTGGCTCCATCCACCACCCTGACATTGCGCCTTGTTCTCAGGCACTCTGACTCCCCCAGATCAGCTACCAGCTGGGCAACCTGTTGGACAGTGGCCTCCGAGGCCTCTAGGAGGGTTAATATGGACACTAAGGTTCATAAAGACGGGAGGGAGCCTGTTGTACAATCAAGTGTTCCTCATCCCTGCCAAAGATTTTGTCAACTCTGGGCTTTCAAACGCTTCTTCGTACATCGCCTCCCTCGTGCCTAATTGACCAGTATGGGTGTGAAGGTCCTCCACGGAGGATCATAAACCCGTTTGCAATGGGATAGCGACCTTGTCAGGCCAAGTAACGTGGTGTGCTGCCATTAACCAGTCTCTTTGTGAACGGTTTTCGTCCTGGTGTTGTATTTTTATGGTATTGTGGATTGGATTTCAAA
>NW_011224788.1:0-467 GCF_000146605.3 Meleagris gallopavo | reverse complement strand
CTGGAAGTACTGTTGGATTCTCTGTTCATCTTTGGTGCTTCTCGTTTCTCAGTGACCCCAGAGAAGGCTGCTAAGGCTACGGGAGACATCCATGTGAAAACACTGGAGGAAATCCGCCAGGAGAAAGCGAATCGACGAGGCGGAACTCCAGCTCAGCTCCAAGCTGAAGGGCAGTGTGAAACCAAAGAGACTCGACCTTCCCAGGCAGTTTGCATCTCAGCTTTCTCCCAAGCCCTGCCTCTGAGAAAACGTAGGCAATCAGAAGACGGGAAGCAAAATGCAGACGAGTTGCCTCCCAAGAGAAGGGTTCAGGGTGAAAACAACATGCAAAGCATTCTCAGTCCATCTGTTACTGGCCAAGTCCAGTTGGAAGAGCCAGTGCACAAAGCCGAGCCTTTGCAGGAAATCCATATTAAAACCCTGGACGAAATCAGGAGGGAGAAGGCTCTGCGGGTGCCGCAGAGGGA
>NW_011224787.1:0-499 GCF_000146605.3 Meleagris gallopavo | reverse complement strand
GTGCCCGGTGGTGCTGCCTTTGGTGGTGGTGCAGGCGGGCGTGGGGCGCTTGGGCGGCTCGGTGCCGTCCCCGTGGTGCTCGTCTGCCAGCCAGCAGGAGATGCATCCGGGTGGCAGTGCCAGGCGGGTGAGAATCACCCGGGGCTGCCTCCGCTGCACCTCTGCCATCAGGTGTGCGGTGCTGGGCGATGGAGGTGCAGGGGCAGCCGTGGGGCTTGGCACGGGCAGCTCAGGGGATGCTGTCTGCTGCCCAGGTGAGTTGCTGAGGAGCCCAGGTTCAGCATCTGTCTCGTTGCTGAGCTCCCGGCTGGCCCTGGGGGAGTCAGGCAGCTCTGTGATGGAAGAAGCGGTGTCGGGGCTGCTGGAGACATCTGGGCTCGGTGGCTCGGTGGCAGTGGTGCACTGCATCAGCTCTTCCCTTTTGCAGCTGTCCAGAGCACTCGCCGCTTCTGGAATAGCAGAACGTCCCCCAGAATGATGATGGCAGCCTTCCTCCCCC
>NW_011224786.1:0-456 GCF_000146605.3 Meleagris gallopavo | reverse complement strand
GCAGACATTGCATGCAGCCTGTGGAGAGATCCACAGCAAAACAGACTTGACTTGAATATAAAACAATTGTTTTAGCTATTTTGTTGTTATGTTATTGTTTTAATTTTGTTTATTTACTTATTGTGGAAAAACTCTTAAAGTTGTTAGAACTTCAAGCCGAAGGAAAGTTACCATGTAAGGAGAATGCAAACTATGAGCAAAGCACAAAAATAAAAGTAAAATAAAAAAAGTTGCTGGATTTATTTTTCTTTCTGAAAAACACAAGAATGGTTGTATATAGTCAGCATAACTGTAGCTGTTACATTCAGTCTGTTTAGATCATAATTTTGTTAGTTTCAGTTCAACTACAAGAAGTTTGAACTGACCCATGAAGTGATGAAAAAATGTAAAGTGCGCACAGGGAAAGAAAAATCCTAGCTTCACATATAAAATGAATTCTCTGCTGGCCATTGCTAC
>NW_011224785.1:0-407 GCF_000146605.3 Meleagris gallopavo | reverse complement strand
GAGGGGAGTTGGCTCAGGGACTAGCTGGGCATTTATCGTCAAGTGATTAGAAACTGCATTGAGCATCACTTATTTTACATACATATATATTTTAGCATTTACTAATTGTTTTTTCTCTTTTGTTTTTAGTAAATAGCTTTTCTCTCAGTGCAGGAGTTCTGCCTTTGTGTTTTTTGTTTGTTTATTTTATTTTATTTTATTTATTTTCCAATTCTCTTCCTCATTCCCCTGAGAGCGGTCAGGGAGTGAATGGCTGTGTGGTGCTGAGCTGCCTGACAGGTTAAACCACAACACAGGGACGCAAATATTTTTTATTCTTGGATCTGTATCTCCAGAACTAAGCCTAATGTACTTTCTTATGTGCAAAATGAACTGAATAATTTTGAATGACCTAAACTAGCTAGGTC
>NW_011224784.1:0-342 GCF_000146605.3 Meleagris gallopavo | reverse complement strand
GGAAGCACTTCCTGCCCCGGCCCCAGCAACCGCCTGCGGCGTCACGTTGCTGAGGGCGGCCTGGGGGCGGCTGCCGGATTCCTCCCGGATGGCGCCGGAGCCACGCGACTTTTCTGCTTCTCCTCTGCTTTGCTTTCCTTTCGTGCCCCTTTTCTTTTTCCCTTTTCCCCTTCCCCTTTCCCCTCTTCCTTTCCCCTTTCCCCTTCCTACAGTTCCCTTTTCCTTTCCTTCCTTCCTTCCTTCCCTCCTCCTCCGCTCCCTCCCCCCTCCCCTCCCTTCCTTTCTTTCTCTCCACGCTCTCTATGCAGCTCGGAAACGGAGATGCCTCGAGAAGATCATCTA
>NW_011224783.1:0-538 GCF_000146605.3 Meleagris gallopavo | reverse complement strand
GTGCAGAGAAGGAATCCTATCTTACTTTCAGATGAACACTGCTAGCTGCACTTGAATCTGTAGATGCAGAACTGAATAAGCAGACTTTTGGTAAACTCACATGTTCACCACATATTCCTTTTGCAAAGAAACACGTTTAGGATTAACTGAAATATTCTGGAGGGAAGGTAGGAAACACCTTCAGGTGTTTCTCATTGGCTTCCTATCATTTAGAGTTGAAAAGAGCCAAACTGCACACTACTCATTCAAGCATTTCTTCTTTTACTAGTTTTTTTGGTGTGGGTTTTTTTGTTTGTTTGTTTTTGTTTTTGTTTTTTTTGTTTGCAAATTGATAGATACGAAGGATGAGAAAGTAGAATAGTAATTAGAGTTAAGGAGAAATAGCACTGGATCTTTAGCACCTGGAGAGAAGATTCTTCAATCTATAGCTTTCTAAACATGCTTTGGATATAAGCACTGAGGAGGCTTTGGGACATAAGCCTACATAGAATTAAAATTTCTATTAGGGAGATCTGGAATATGTCTACACAACTCAGCA
>NW_011224782.1:0-504 GCF_000146605.3 Meleagris gallopavo | reverse complement strand
CTGAGAAGAAAGAAATTTAATGCTAATACAGCAATCAAGAATTCAGTTCCTCAGATACAAAAGAATCATTTCTTTTCCTAAATTCATAACTCCATTACTTTCAGCAGCACAAACACTCAGCAGAGCAACATCAAATTGCATATATAGAAGCCAGTATCAATTGGTATTGTCATATTTTCCATATTATTCATATTATTGCATGGATTCATAGGAACTACTTTTTTTTTTAAAGAAAATATACTTGTTCTACAAGTTCATATATACGAAGATTTATTTATTTTTTTTTTACATCCTCTCTGTAATGGAATTCTGCAATATCCTTAATTAATTCAATTTCATTGGGATTCTTTATTTTACAATAACAAAAACACTCAATCCTAATGATCTAATTTTGTTTTTTCACCCATACACTACATATTACAAAGAAGAAATAATGTGACCTGAGTGGTTTCTGTTACTCGTATCAATTCCCTTCTCACAGGAAAGGCTTCCTTTTTATATATT
>NW_011224781.1:0-371 GCF_000146605.3 Meleagris gallopavo | reverse complement strand
ATACAAATAAAGATTCCTCAGAACGATAGCAGTTTTGACACATCATCTAAACAAACACATGAAAAACACCTCAGTTTGTATCTAACACTCCTATTGCTTAAAGATAAGCAACATCCTTCAGAACACTCTAAATTATTTGCTAGAGCATTTAAACTATTGTAAAAATTTTAAAGTTTTTTTTTTTTCTTTTTTTTCTTAGAGACATTATTTCTGCTTCCTTAAATTCTATACATTACTGTACTGTGGCTCCCCTTTTGCTTTCCAAATCTGCAACACTTGAATAACTTTCAAATGTCTGACTGGCACCTCATACAAGAGGAGTAGAGACCAGCATGACAAGAAAGAAAATGAGGTGGTATTGAAAGATGTTA
>NW_011224780.1:0-377 GCF_000146605.3 Meleagris gallopavo | reverse complement strand
TTGTCCACCAACACCAACCTCCTCATTCCCTCATGCTACTCTTCCAGTGCAAGGACTAGATTTAAAAAAAAAAAAAAAGACAAAACTAACATCAAACATCAAAATTGGTAATTAAGCATAAATTCCCCTAAAACATTTTCAAAGCCTTAATTTCAGTAGCTTGTAAGTTATGCTACAGTGCATAGTCTTCTGCTAATCAGGTTCTAATAAACCATCCAGTTTAATTCCAACATAATGTATTTGGAAATGACAAATTAAATTGAAAACCACCACTGTAAATCCAGACAGTACACTGTGATACTTGTCTTACTGCCTTAATTCCTTGCCTTCCTCTTATCCTTAATGGAGTGTAGCTTTTCAGAGAGGATCTTTCCATT
>NW_011224779.1:0-326 GCF_000146605.3 Meleagris gallopavo | reverse complement strand
AAAAAAAAAAAAAAAAACAAACAACAACAAATGAGGGACAAATCAATTCTGACACCATTTTTGAAAATGAGACCTCAACTGCTTTCAAATTTTTAACATCTTCTGACATTTTGGAAGATTTTGCTAATTCTCCAAAGCCTTAAACTCACTTTTCCTCTCACTGGACTATTCCTATTTCCATTCAGATGCCTACTTCTGTTATTTAAGAGTCCTACTAAAAATGCCAAAATCTTTAATCAAGCTATGGTTCATGCCAAAAAACCTAAAGTGATTTTGTATTTAATCTGGAGGCTGAAAACTAGCCGACTATTCAACTCTATGCAAAA
>NW_011224778.1:0-343 GCF_000146605.3 Meleagris gallopavo | reverse complement strand
ATTGCTTTCTCTCTTCCTGGGACAGTTCTTCCCAAGTGCCTTTGATTTTTCATTTTCTCTCACTTCTCCAGCCTTCTGTACAATTTTTTTTTTTTTTTAATTTCTTTTAGCCTATCTTGACTGAAAGTAGTCACTCTCTCCTGCCACATTTAATGCTGTTACAAATGGAAAGAGACATTTTAAATTGCAACTTGAGAAACATGCTCTTTTCCCCTTTCCTGGAAGTTCTCTTCTTTATTATCCTCTGTACAATCTACTAAGTGCTATCTGATGACCCACAGGAGAAACCAGTGCACAACTACATCCCAGATGAGGGCTGCTAGCCATTTGTCTACATATCTAA
>NW_011224777.1:0-433 GCF_000146605.3 Meleagris gallopavo | reverse complement strand
CTGTGATAGTGCAAGGGTGAAAGGGACCCAGAAGGATCGGGTGTAACGTTTGTGTTGGGCACTGTCTGTGTGGAGACTGCTTTTGCATGGAGTCTGTGCAGCGTCTGAACAGGCCGTGCTCTTTGTGAAGACAAAAAAGCAGTATCTAGTACCTCCTTTTTGGTTCTGAAGGCCAGGGTCTGGAAGTATGACGTTTATGTTCCAGGATCTCCTGAAGCCTGGAGGGTGATGATGTCTCTGAAGTCTGGGCTGCTCGCTGAGAGCACGTGGGCCTTAGATACCATAACTGTCCTGCTCCACGATGACAGCAGCGTCGCGTCCTTTGAGCTCAGGCAGGTGGGTGCAGATGCTCAGCACCGAGTGCTCGCTGACCGTGGATTTCCATGTGGTTGGTGTGCCAGCGCGTGGTCTCTCCTCTCTGGTGGGACGTATC
>NW_011224776.1:0-331 GCF_000146605.3 Meleagris gallopavo | reverse complement strand
GCCCTGCAATGAACAGGGACACCCTACATCTAAATCATATGCAAGTCTGAAAGCATATTCAGTGTTTAAGCTTATTCTGACCCGGCAAAAGGACTGCAGCAATTCCAGCAGTTTTATTTACCCTTATTAGGTACAGGTTGTTTTTTAATTATTTACAACATCACTCATTTCTCCAAACAATGGCATTTGAATCTTATAACACTCATACAAGGGAATTAGTGGGCTGCAATACACTAACAGCAGGAACACAGTCTTGGCATCCATTTCAAGGCAAAGCACATGAATGTGTGGGGGGGAAAAAAAAAGGAAAATTATTAAAGAAAATAAAAAT
>NW_011224775.1:0-362 GCF_000146605.3 Meleagris gallopavo | reverse complement strand
AGTAGATATGATAGCAAAATATTTTTATACACTGTACTTTTACTACAAACACATACCTATGCTCTTCTTGGTACTAAATTTGTGGCGAAAAGTCATGGGGTTGTTATGTGGGTGTTCGTAGTGCATTTTATGTGCATTGATTAATTTTACATTCTTTTACCATAAATCAAAGTAATAAGGAGAATTTTCAAATGTTCCACTGCAAATATATCTTTCACATTGCCTTTGTTCTATTTATAACCTTGTTGGTTTTGTTGTTGTTGTTGGGTTTTTTTTGTACATAAAGTGTTCTTATATACTGTAGAGTAGCTGAGGTATAGTAATGGGTGTAGAGCTGTAAAAGTCTCTCTTGGCACTCTTAA
>NW_011224774.1:0-448 GCF_000146605.3 Meleagris gallopavo | reverse complement strand
AAAGGAGCAAGGCTCACATCAAGGTCTGCATGGAGGCAACGACTCCCTGGAAGCCAGAAGAGCAAGAGGAGAAGCAGAGAAAGTGGAGAGTGAGGAGAAGACCATTGCAGCTCACCTTGTTCACCAAAGCGGAGAAGGCAAGAGAAGTGGATGTGAGAGCCTGGTGCTGGACTGGCTTTTATACTGGCCTTGTCCGCCCCAGGCACAGAGCCTGCTTCGGGTGCAAATATTTACAGATAGCTCTTCTTGCATGCAAAACACGGACCATTACAGAAAATAGAGTCTTTTTGACTTGTAGTGATGCTACCATTTTGTTTCCCCTTTCTAGTCGCACCCATTCTATCATTCGCATTCCTTTCAAGTGACTGTACTGCTGTTCAAAATATTGCCAGAGAAATGGACACGTAGGCGCAACCAGATGATACAGCCTGGCATGATGAGTGTCTCA
>NW_011224773.1:0-398 GCF_000146605.3 Meleagris gallopavo | reverse complement strand
CCCTTCCTCCTCCCCTTTTGCCCTTCCCTTTTCCCCCCAGCTCCCCATTTCTGGCCCCGTTCTCCATTCCCTCTTCTCTTCCGCCCCTTTTTCCCTTTTCCTCCCCGTCCCTTTCTTCTTCCCTTTCCTCTCCTTGTCTCCCTTCGCTTCTTCCCCCCTTTTCCCCTCCCACCCTTTTCCCTTTCCCCCTCTTCCCCCTCTTTTTTCTTCTCCTTTCCCGCCTTTTTCCTGCCTTTTTCTCACCTGTTTTCCAACATTCCCCCCCTTTCCTTTCCCACCTTTTTCCTTCCCATTTCCCTCCCCTTTCCCGCCCCATTTCTGCCCCTTTCCCGTCTTTTTCCCGCTCCTTTCCCATCTTTTCCCCATCTTTTTCTTTCCATCCCCTGTTGTTCAGCCCC
>NW_011224772.1:0-427 GCF_000146605.3 Meleagris gallopavo | reverse complement strand
TTTCATCCTATAAGAGATATTAGTTAGGTAAATACATCTAAGTTTATAACTGTAGTCAGAAGTAAATTAAAAGAATTTACAGTCATTGAAATTTCTGTAGTTTTTAATAAATTCTAGATCAGGTCTTTTTAAGTTAAGATTCAGGAATGTTGATAGAACAATGGTTCAGTGAAAGGAATCAGGGCCTAGCTCCTGTGTCTGTGTAATTTTCTTCTTCAAAATGTTTACCTCCCTGTTTTTCTTTCTACTTTTTTTTTGTTACCACTTCAATTTTAAGTCCCCCCTACATCTGACTTGAAAGTTACTGTCTGTCTCCAAGCATCCTTTTGCTTGCTGTTTATGCTTTTTAGAGGATATCCCTGAAAACACTCCCTCAGAAGCATAAAACACATGTGTGAAGGTGTAGATGAGGCTCACTTCTTGCCAT
>NW_011224771.1:0-307 GCF_000146605.3 Meleagris gallopavo | reverse complement strand
TACTCAACCGTCCAGGAATCCTAGAGGTGATCATGGACTGGACCTGAAGGCAAAAAGTTTGGAACACCGCCAGCAGAAGAGATATCACGTGCTAAAGAGGCCCCACCATATAATGAACTACCCGAAAATGAGAAGACATATGCCCTATTCACAGATGGATCGTGTTGTATTGTGGGGAAACACCGCAGATGGAAAGCCGCTGTGTGGAGCCCCACACGACAAGTTGCAGAGGCCACTGAAGGAAAAGGAGAATCGAGCCAATTTGCAGAGGTAAAGGCTGTCCAACTGGCCTTGGATGTTGCTGAAC
>NW_011224770.1:0-467 GCF_000146605.3 Meleagris gallopavo | reverse complement strand
TGGACAAATAACCGGTTGTGAGACCATTCCCAGGGAACACTGGTCAGTGGCTCAGCGTCCCGATGGAGATCAGTGAGGAGTGGTGTCTCTCAGATCAGGACTGGACTGGTGCTGTTTAACATCTTCCCCAGTGACATCAACAGTGGGATCAAGTGCACCTCAGCGAGCTTGCAGATGGCATCAAGCTGTGGGGTGAGACCAACACGTCCGAGGGACGGGACGTCATCCAGAGAGACCTAGACAGGCTCAAGCAGCTCAGGGCATCCAGAGGAGGGCCACAAAAACGACCCACGGGATGGAGCACCTCCCTTACGAGGGCAGTCTGAGAGAGCAGGGGCTGTTCAGGCTGCAGAAGAGAAGGCTCTAAGGAGACCTGCAAGCGGCATTTCAGTAACTAAAGTGGGTCTCAACGAAAACAGCGGACAGATTCTTTAGCAGGGTCTGTAGTGACGGGAAAAGGGGAATTG
>NW_011224769.1:0-489 GCF_000146605.3 Meleagris gallopavo | reverse complement strand
CTGCCATGCGCAGGAACCGCACCTCTCAGCAACATGGCGCTGCTGGACAACACGTTCCTGACAATAAGGCGAGTCTCTTTCTTTGTGGCTGATCTGTCTCTCTGTGCTGCAGGACCCGTCTGGTGCAGGCAATCCGGTGCCGCCCCCAAGCGCCCGGTGTGCAGTGGAACAGCGTCCTGCATCCTTCCAGCAACCAGTCAGGCTTTGTGCGAGACCCAGGTATGTGAGTTGGGTTTGGACCTCGCGGTACAACTTGTTTGTAAAGCTGGGTGCGTAACTAAGAAGTGCCTGGCCTGATGACGTGCATTCTGTGCTGAGACAGCACCTGAAGCTGTGCCAGCGCTGTTTGCTGCAAGCGTTCCGGCGCCTGGCACCACGTTCGACTCTTGCCAGCAGTCCTTCAGCCTCTGAGTGTTCCATGCAGGCCAGCAGTTGGGCTTGTAAGATGCTTCCTCTGGCTTTGGCAAGACTTTCCTACAACTGCTGGGT
>NW_011224768.1:0-455 GCF_000146605.3 Meleagris gallopavo | reverse complement strand
ACTGGACAGCTTAATGTGTCAAGTAATGATGTTTATTCATGGTAGATTATTATTTTGCAGCTTTAGGACAACAAGGTATCTGTTTGCATGAAATGCAGGATGTGGTTCCTTTTGTGGGTTTTTTTTCCCCTCCCCCTTTTTGTTTTGTTTGTTTTCTGCCATTGAAAGGGACCCATTTAGAATACCAGACAAAAGCGTTTTCTGCATGTGGCCTTGGCACATTTGTTTCCCAGTGCCTGCATTCTGCTTTGTTGCGTGAATTTTCACTTTTGACAGAGAGACTGAGCCCTCACTTTCCATTTCAGAATTACCAGGGTTAGGCAAGGCAGCATCTGATAACAGAACATGAATGGAAAAGTAATGAGACAGAATAAAACACGGAGAACCCACAAGAAGGATACTTGCCTGTGCTGTGTCTTTTACATGCAGTAAACAGGGGCAAAACACCAGGAGTA
>NW_011224767.1:0-511 GCF_000146605.3 Meleagris gallopavo | reverse complement strand
GGCAATGCTACAGGCTTGGGGCTGAGCGGCTGGATGATTGTGAAGAGGAAAGGGGCCTGGGGGATGGTGGTTGATGCTCGGCTGAACAGGAGCCAGCAGTGTGCTCAGGTGGCCAATAGGGTGGATGGTTGGACTGGCTGATCTTGTGGGTCTTTTCCAACCTTGGTGATTCTATGATTCTATGATACTCTATTGTCGTATTACTGCTTTCTGGGTATATTTTCTTCTTAGGAACTTTCCATGGATTATATGTCTACCCTTGCTTCCCTCAGACCAGCTATCCCAACATCTGTGCACTTAAATTTGTCTTAGAGAAAGCTGTATATCTGGAGGGTATGTGTCTGTTTATGTCTGCAGAAATGAACTGCAATTTCAGCTGGTGCTGTCCTTTGGGAGAGGAGCGGCTGAAAGCACATTAGGAGACTGTTGACAAAGCAGCAGATTGAGAAAACTGCAATTTAGAAGCCTCAGGGATGTGTCCAAAGTTTACAGCTCCAACCTTCTCCCTTCC
>NW_011224766.1:0-397 GCF_000146605.3 Meleagris gallopavo | reverse complement strand
TCTTTGTCTTTTTTTAGGTTTTCTTGTTTTCTTCTTTGTTTTTTTTTTGTTTGTTTTTGTTTTTGTCCTTTTTATTTAATTTTTACTTTTTTGTTTTAGTTTTTGTTTGTTTTTGTTTTGAATGTCGCTGTTTTCCTTTGCTTTCTTTTGTTTTTCTTTAGTTTCCTTATGGTTTTTTTTCTTGCTTTCCACTGTTCTCTTCAGCTTGGTTAGATTTTCTTTGCAGTTACTTCCTCTTGCATTCGCTTGTTTTTTCCACCCTTTCTTTGTCTGAATCCTTTGCTTTGCCATGATATTGCACTGTATGTCTTTGCTTTTTCTTTCTATTCCTTCTCGTAGTTTTGCTTTGATTTTTCTTAGTCTTTTTTTCTCCTGTTTTTCTTTCATTTTTTTTAGT
>NW_011224765.1:0-463 GCF_000146605.3 Meleagris gallopavo | reverse complement strand
AAGACCGGAGTGACACTGGCTATCCTCCAGTCTTCAGGGACCTCCCCTGTTATCCAAGACCTCTCAAAAATGATGGAGAGCAGTTCGGCAATGACCTCCGCCAGCTCCCTCAGCACACGTGGATGCCACCCCATCAGGTCCCATGGACTTGTGGACCTTAGTACTGCCTAGGCGCTCACGCACGTCCTCTTTCCTGACTAAAGGGAAGTCTCCCATTCCCCAGACCCTCTCACTAACCTCCAGGGTGTGGGATTCCTGCGGAAGAGCCTTTTCACTGAAGACAGAAGTAAAGAAGGCATTCAGTATCTCTGCCTTCTCAGCACTCCCCCGTTACCACGAACCCCCCCCTCACTTAGTAAGGGGCCCACATTCTCTCTAGTTTTCCTTTTGCTGTTAACATACTTGAAGAAGCCTTTTTTATTATCCTTTATCACTTTAGCTAGATTCAATTCCAGACCGGCTT
>NW_011224764.1:0-415 GCF_000146605.3 Meleagris gallopavo | reverse complement strand
TGCCTTTGCCCTTTCCCTGCTGTGTTCTCTTGTTTTTCTGTTTTGGCGTTCCCTATGGCATTCTCTTGCCCTTTGTCCTTAGCCTTCTTTGACACGTTCCGTCTGTGTCCGGTTCCCCACGACATTCTGTTTGGTCTTTGATTTTTGGTGTTCCCTTCCATCTTCTTTTTGGCCATTAGTTTTGACCTTTGCAGCGTTCTCTTTGGCCTTCCCTTCTGGCGTTCCACGCGACGTTCTTTTTGGCATTCAGTTTTGGTATTCCTGGCTGCGTTCTCTTTGGCCATTGCCCTTGGCATTCTTTGGCACGTTGTCTTTGGCTCTTGTTTTTGCATTCCCTACAGTGTTGTCTTTGACCCCTTTTTCTGGCCTTCCCTGTTATGATCTCTTTGGCCTCAGTTTTGGCGTTCCCTTCAAT
>NW_011224762.1:0-405 GCF_000146605.3 Meleagris gallopavo | reverse complement strand
CTTCATTCCTGATTCTCTCGGATGATTGTGGAGTTGCTCCATTGAGCTCCGTAGACCAGTGTTTATCAGCAGCTCACTTTTGTTGGGCCATGAGTCTGCACGCCTCCACTGGCCGCTGAATGAGGGAATGGTTTGCATCAGGATGTGGCACGCAGCCTTTGTCTGAGAGCCAGGCGAGTGGCAATGGATGCCAGTTCAGGAATCTCAGGCCCATTAATGAGCACGCTTTCGGCCCCCCGTCCCATCATCTCAGCAGCCAAGCTGCTATGCTGTCTCGTGGTCTTTGCTTCAGTTGTTCTGACAGATCCATGAGCTGTGCTACATGTAACGTGGCCAGTGCAGGGGGCCACTCTCCGGGTGCCAACGCTGCAGGTCTGTCTTGGAACTTTTTGGTCTTCTGAGTCA
>NW_011224761.1:0-355 GCF_000146605.3 Meleagris gallopavo | reverse complement strand
TTCAAGGGAATTTTCCAACCACCTCATACCTTGCAAAAGGTATATTACAGAAAAATGCATGTGGGGATCCTTTAATTATTCTTACAACCTCACTTAGAAGAAGATGCTCTTCTTATATGATGCAGCTGTGGAGCAACATCCACTGGTACTGGTAGCATGAAAGGGCAATCCTTTTCTTTTACAAAGGTCTGGTACCAATTACCGTGGATTTAGAGGCACTATATAAAAGAACAGTGCTGATTTGTTTCTAAATTTGTATCTTAATTAAACTGTCAGACTACAGCAAAAAAAAAAAAAAAAAAAGCAGAGTGTACCTGATGCTAAAATGCTACTACAGTATATTATCCAAGAAGCA
>NW_011224760.1:0-333 GCF_000146605.3 Meleagris gallopavo | reverse complement strand
TGCGGGTGGAGCTGGGGGTGCCCTCCGCCTGGGGAGGGGACCCCGTGCGTGGAGGTGAGATGGGGCTTAGCCCTCGCGTAATAACTTCGTATAGCATACAATTAATAACGAAAGTTAATAACGAACAAAAGTACTAAATAGAATACGACCAACCTTAAGAGGCCTAAATGTTTCTGTGCATTCAGGTCTGACCAAAAAAAAAAACAAAATCTCCTATCTCAGTAGTATCAGTTTCTTTGAGCAGAAGGGAGAAAAGTGAATGTAAACTCTTCTTACTTAATCTTCAGGATCAGAAAGACTTTTGTATTCTTTTTTCATATGTGTAGCAGCAAA
>NW_011224759.1:0-426 GCF_000146605.3 Meleagris gallopavo | reverse complement strand
TGCCTAAAGATAGCCCCTTACGAAAATGTTTCCGAATTGGAAAGACGATCCCAAGACCAGGGACAAGGATAAGAAAAAAGATAGCTTAAATATTGTATACAGATATGGCCTAGAGAGCCAATACAGGGAAAATAAATATTCTGGCCAGAATATGGATCTGACAAAGATTGGGTGTGTCAGATTCTGAATTCGTATGTAAAGAATAAAAACCCTCTTTTCAAAGGAGGAATCAGACTACGCTGCTTGCTGGATTCAAGAAGCCAGTCTGTTATTAGTAAGAAAAGGTCCGGACCAAAAGGGGAGGAAATAGGAAAGAGAACCAGAAAGATCATAAATGGGACCCCTTAGACAACTTCTCTCCCCCCTTTCAATTTCAAAAGCACTGCAAGTGGCAGTGATCTCTACAGACTAAGAGAGCGGCCGTGC
>NW_011224758.1:0-376 GCF_000146605.3 Meleagris gallopavo | reverse complement strand
ATTATTAATCCTTATGTGAGACGACTTCCACAGGCACTGTGACCTCTGTGGGAAAGTGCAGCAGCTTGCTGGGTGGAGAACACACTTGCTGTGAACCTTATTTCAATGTGGTTGTTTGTTTTGTGTTTGTTTTTTTTTTTTCCTTAAGAGGGTTAACGCAGTAGAACATAATTAGCCTTGTATTTTCATGGGCTCATTGTGTATTTAGCAGGATGTATTAATGTCACCTTGGTTGCAGCCCTTGCAGCGTTGCTCAGGGCTGTCCCTTTGCTCAGCACGGAGGGAAGGATGGCTCAGACAGCGCTGCTATGAGAATGCATTTGGTTTATCACAGCTTGATTGCTGCTGACCACCCGGAGGACAGGTGTGACACGTA
>NW_011224757.1:0-327 GCF_000146605.3 Meleagris gallopavo | reverse complement strand
CTTTGTCACCCCTCCAGACCTGCCTACAGCCGGACCCGGTGACACCGGAGCCCTCTGGCGCTGTCACCTATCGTCTGCCACGAGGACGGGGACACGCACGGTGGTGAACTCTGTGCCCCCACCAGCCAGCGTCAGGTGTCACCGTCATGCGGAGGGACAGAAGGCCCCCCCTGGGGACGATTGCAGCAAAGTTGGTGGACCAGCTGAAGGACTTCCCGGGGAAGTGGGACACCGCATCACAGTGTCACACCCCCAAAGTTGGTGGCATCCCCGTATCACACCCCACGTGCTGTGGCACCCCCACAGCGTCACACCATGAAGGTGGGA
>NW_011224756.1:0-474 GCF_000146605.3 Meleagris gallopavo | reverse complement strand
CACTGATTAACTCCTATTTCGGCCAGTCCCCCTCCCCACGATACATTGTTCCTGTCACAAATTGACAGAATGCAGACTGTATGCAAGTTTACACCTATGCATGTATTTACATATATATCTATGCATCAAAACAGTATTTTTTTGTGCTCTAGCCAATATTTTTTTTCCTAGCCAGAGTCCATCAGTAAGGCTGTGAAAGACAGAAGTGTAACCCAGTGACAGTCATACTGACAGCATACATTGCTATTTATGTAGTTCCTTCTAATGCCATTACTTCTGTGAACTAGCAAAACTACTATAAATCTTTATTTAGTGATTTCCACTTTTTACTTGAGCTCTTATATCACAATAACTGGACTTGCTGCTTTACAAGCAGGAGTAAGAGTTCCTTGTTTTTTTTGTTTGTTTGTTTTTTGGTTTTTTTAATACCTCTCCATGTAGATCAGACCAATACTAAGTTTGTAAACAAAGTAA
>NW_011224755.1:0-435 GCF_000146605.3 Meleagris gallopavo | reverse complement strand
AGCACATCTCCAGCTGCCTTTTGCCTCTGCAAGCTCCCACTGAGCCACTGCAAATGACCCAAATCTTTGCTGCAGCCTCAGGACTTATTTCTCTTGTGCCAGCTGCTCTCCACAACTGTGGGGTGTCCTGGGCACCCTGCTATGAGCTCTAAAATGGAAGGAGCAAAGAGATGCTCATCCCTAAAGGGGCGCTTGCTCGTCCACAAAAAGTGAAAAGAAACACAGCAGGCGCAGGGGTAAATCAGCTCTGAAGGGCCACTTCTGCTGTTCCCATGCAAAGGAAAGGACTTGGGATAGAAAGTAGAAAAAAAGACTTATCCCCAGGCAGCACCGGTCACTCTATGCTGCCCTAAGGGTTAGACTTGGTGAGAAGAGCTGCACAAGACTCAGGGAAGGATCTGTAGAATCAGCTCTCCAGCCTGGCATAGGAGCAGA
>NW_011224754.1:0-493 GCF_000146605.3 Meleagris gallopavo | reverse complement strand
GAGGCCTTTCCCATTCACTGCACACGGTTCCCTCCCCCCCCCCCGACGAAGCTGCCATGCCTCACCTTGAGGCTGTGCTGCGCGGCCTGGGGTCTGTGGCTTCCCATGCAGTTCTGCTGATGTGGCCACACTGCAGCGTGCATCTGTCCTCCAGAAGGCAGCTGGAGAATAAGGCTGAGCCGGGCTGGGGAGAGCTGTGCTGGGCCATCTGAGCATTCCTCTGCAAGTAACCTGGTCACCAGGGAGAGGAGCAGGCAGTGGGTAAAGGACCCCAGTGGTGCCACTGGACACGCGTGTCTTTAGTAACAACGGCCCACAGGGCCCACTAACAGAACCCTTCCAGCACCATCCGACGCACGTTTTGCAGTTGTTGCTAGGAGGGTGCCAGCGTTACCCACTATGATAACAGATTCCATTTCCTCCTTCACCCAAGGAACATACCTTCAGCCACCAAGGCTGAACCTCTGGGCTCATTTTTCCTACTCTCACACAG
>NW_011224753.1:0-565 GCF_000146605.3 Meleagris gallopavo | reverse complement strand
GAAACCATGTGGGGATGAGCAACGCTGCTGGGAACAGTAGTTCCCACCTATCGACCCCAAGAACTGCAGCTTCACAGCATACAGCTCTGACAGCATACTTCATGATGTTCTGATACGGAACTCCTGTGAAAAACCGTGACAGTGGGGGAATAAAGAAACCTCTTCTGAAAGCAGTGATGGAAACGTTTTAACCTTGCGTCAGATTGCCACCATTGGACCCGGCCCAAATACAGCGCAACACCTACGGGAGTACGGGAGACATAGGGTTCTCCTCTACGGAATATCCTACCCAAACAGTCCCCAACCTGGAGGAGAGAAGCAATCAAGCAATATTTAGCTAACACAAGAGGGGGAGGTGTGAGTGCGGTGAGGGTGTGCTCTGCCCTTGAACCCAGGACAGGAATGGCTCGGCGATGTCCCACTCCCCTCTCCCAGCCTATGGGTGAGATTTCTCAGTGGAGTGAGGACAGCCCTAACGGGGAGTGGGGTGTGTGAGAGCGGTGGAGACAGCTCCCGATGGGGAAGGGAAGCAGAAATGTGCTCTACGCAGAGCCACAAGCTCATT
>NW_011224752.1:0-390 GCF_000146605.3 Meleagris gallopavo | reverse complement strand
GATGGGGCAGAGACAGGGAGCGAACTCGCGACTCAAAGGCTGTGCAGGGCGAATTTGGGCTGCCCACATCTCTCCCTCCATCCAAGTGCGGATGTCTTCCTGTGAGCAAATCACCTGTGCTCCCCTCCCACCCAGCTCAGCCTCCGCCTTCTGAGCCCTAGGGACAAGCCACGAGCTGCTCCTCTGCAGCCACAGCTCTGCACAGCAGAGTACATCTTTCCGGACATGGACTCATGTTGCTGAGAGATCCAGGAGGCTGAGAGTTACACTCTGTGACTGTGCTGTGTGGGAGGTGTGTGGGCAGCTGGGGAAGGCTTCCTGGGTGCTTCTGGCATCACCAGTGCAGAAGGGGGATATTTTGGCTCCAGTTCTGCCACTGATCCTCTCCTA
>NW_011224751.1:0-436 GCF_000146605.3 Meleagris gallopavo | reverse complement strand
AAGTACAAGTGAAAGTTAGTTATGCCCTCTATAAAATATTAATGAATGGCATCCTAACAGTATCTTTCTTTTGAAGAAAGGAGGAGAGAAAGAATTGGGAAAAAAATAAAACAAGAAGAAAAAAAAAAGAAAGAAAGAGAAAGGAAAGAAGAAGGAAGAAGCAAGCAAGAAATTTCAGGTAAAAAAAATCTGTGAGCCAGTCAGTCAGTTATACGGCTCTCAAATGTTCAAGTTTCAGTCTCCAGTCTACTGATACACAAACTCATTTATCATTAAAGCATAGCATTCTTGATGTATTACAATGTATTGCCTGTTAATGAAATTCTTCAGATGCTTGCAGGAAGTAGTACTAGAAATACACAGTACTGCAAATGCATTTCCCATTGGAGCATTCAGCATAGAGAAAATATCATGCAACAATTCTGCCTGCCCATTT
>NW_011224750.1:0-379 GCF_000146605.3 Meleagris gallopavo | reverse complement strand
CAATTCATTCTGTAATTTACATCATCCAGTTTTATTCAGCATTTACCTGCCTCAGTTACCTTTATGCTGCTAATTCACAGATGCAACAAACCATGTACTTTCATTTAACTTAAAGATCCATTTATCCCGATTCTACTGCCAAATATTCACAGCATAAGAAATACTGAATGATTATTGCTAGAGGTGTTATTTTTTTATTTATTTTTATTTTTTTTTTTTACTTAAACTATTATTATTGGAATCATCTGGGTTTCCCTTTGAAGAAGTTAGTTTTTTTTTTTTTTTTTTCTGAAAATGAAGAATATGGGAGAGAAAAAAGAACCAAGAGCCCAGATTACTGGCTGTTTCCAGAGTGGTCTCAGAGTAATGATTTGCACTC
>NW_011224749.1:0-354 GCF_000146605.3 Meleagris gallopavo | reverse complement strand
TAAGGGAAATCAATCCAACTTCTTTCTCTGATTAACTTTAAAAAGGGATTTTTGCAGAAGGTGTGGCAGAGTGTTTTTCATTGATGTGCATAAAACTCTAGCTAAGCTAACACAAATTTTTTAAAAGTAGTTTCACTCTTTATCGGTCATAGATTGTACTTCATCAACTGGCAGTCTTTATTCTTTGTCAATTCCAACACATGTAAAACTGCACTACAAATATTTTCCTTGCCCTAAAAAGTATTCATAAGAATCTGACTGGTGAGAATATTTGAAAAAGCATGGTATGTAATTCTTTTTTTTTTCTGCCAAGCTGTATGTTTAGAAAATGAAGATGCAGACTTGTATCTACTG
>NW_011224748.1:0-482 GCF_000146605.3 Meleagris gallopavo | reverse complement strand
TGCTGCTGTTATTAAACTATACCCAAGCTTCCCCCTCTTGGGGCTCTGCACATGACTTTGCCAGATATTTTTTGTTGTTGTTGTTGGTTAGGTTTTTTCCTTAGGATGGGGGAAAATAAAATCTTGCTCAGACTGCAATTTAACTGCTACAAAGGTTATGGACACTTTGTCAACACCAAAGCAAATGAGGTCTGTCTTTCTAAACCTCTTACTTAGCATTAGTTTCCTCATAGTCTGACTACTGGTGGATCAAGACAGAAATAAAGAGTTTAACTTCTTAATTTTAAAGGGGCAAGAAGTATTTCTTACCACTCTGCACTTTCCTCTCTCTCCTTTCCCCTTCTTTTTTAGCCTAGCCTGAATCATCCTTCCTTTCTCTGTCCCCATTCCCTCTTACAGCTACTCACGTGTAAAGCAGATTTCTCCCAAATACCTTCTGTTAATCCAACAGCTCAGCAGGGACTAACCCCATCACTTCCTGC
>NW_011224747.1:0-329 GCF_000146605.3 Meleagris gallopavo | reverse complement strand
CCATCTCTTCTATGTCCAACATCGAAAAATCAACCCTAACTTCTGCATCTTTCGCAATAAACTTCGTATAGCGTACATTATACGAAGTTATACGATGAGAATTGGTTTAAAAAAACTACAGATTTGAATTTTAAAAAAAAAAAAAGAAAGAGAGAGAGAAAGAAACACAGAATTCCGAAAAAAAAAATTGAAAAGGAAAATATTTTAGCAATAATACTGTTTAATTGCCATTTGATTCATGTACTGTTCCTTATATTTTTCTGTAAAGATTTTAAAACATACATATAGATGGTATGACTAGACATAACATGAAAGTTTTTTAGAACTTC
>NW_011224746.1:0-329 GCF_000146605.3 Meleagris gallopavo | reverse complement strand
AATAAAGCATATCTCCCACAGATATGCCACTCAGTCTCCAACTTCTGCTTACTTAAGTCTTAAAATGCAGCCCAAAAGTAATTTCTTCTTTGACCCTTTATTTAATTTGTAAAAACATGTGTGCCACATAAGACAACATGTTCTGAATTTTGTGAATTTGTATAAAATGTAGGCTTTTCCAAATAAGTTTGCAACAAAAAAAATAATTCCAACATCAGTTACTGTAATACAACATTTTGCCTTCGGTTCATTTTATTTGCTTACTGGCCTCTTTGTTTCCGCAAAAACAAAGCTAGCAAAATACATTGTACTTTAGCAGGAATGGGAAA
>NW_011224745.1:0-386 GCF_000146605.3 Meleagris gallopavo | reverse complement strand
TAAGGCTGTTGGAAGTTCGGGAGCGACATTGTTTCGCTCCCAGGGAGAGAGAGCGTGACAGAAAGTGGGGAGCCTGCGGGGAAAAAACCTCCCTACGGAGGTAGTGCAGGAGGCTGAATTCGCACGTTCTCGGCATCGGAATTGCACTGCTTCGCTCTCATGCGTGAAAAGCGGCACTCGCGCTGAACCGCTCCGGAGAGTTTGCCGACGCCTGGTCCCGTGAAATTCGCCGCGTTCTCCCGAGTGCCGCTTTCAGCCGTCAGCAGCGCTCTCGTGTTTCTCACTTGCCGAGAACGGGCGACTTGTGCCTGCTGCTTTTCTCCGACGCGCGAGCGGTCTCGTGTCCGCACGTCGGAGAGGAGCGGTTTGCACTTCGCCTCGGGTAC
>NW_011224744.1:0-521 GCF_000146605.3 Meleagris gallopavo | reverse complement strand
CCAGGAGATGTTTAAAAGAATAATATGTGTCTGACATTTTGGTTTACCAAAAGGACACCATCATAATTCTGTAGTGCCTCTGTTAAAAAAATAAGCGAAGAAAAGGAAACGAAAATCTTTTTCTTTCTGCTTAATTTTGAAAGAGTAGAAGGGAATCTGATAGATGGTTGCATTAGGAAGTGGCCTGCAAAGGTGATCACCACCTGCATGGTCTGTCACTGCGCCGGGAGATGCTGAGCAGCCTCCAGCCATAGGTTGTCTTTTCTCTGGGTGTCTGGTTGGTGAGCACGTGCTCCTTGTGTCCTGCCTGACGCTCACCTCTCCTTGGCTTCACCTTGCCACGGTGCACCAATGTCAGCTGGAGTTCCTGGCTCACTTTAACCTAATTTTGTCTTTCCTTCAGAGTATTTCTTCTTCTAGCGATTCCTGAGCCTTGGCAGTTTCTTGTCAAAAATCTTTAAGGTTTAAAGATCTTCTCTTCTCACAGAGCTGTGCAGCTGCTTCTACTCACTTTTTGTTCT
>NW_011224743.1:0-325 GCF_000146605.3 Meleagris gallopavo | reverse complement strand
TCACCGGTGCTGAGTACAGAGGATCATCACTGCCCTGCTCCTGCTGGCTCCAGCCTTTGCACTGCACTTCCAATCTCAACCTCCTTCCGCGGTAGCGCTTGCATCCTCAGTTAGGGCTGGAGCTCAAGAGCTCAACACAACAGAAAGAACACAGCGTGCAACTGGAAGACACGTCTCCAAGCCAACAAGAGCCAACTCTCTGACCTTGGGCACAGCTCACCAACCAAGAGCCAGGCCTGGCCAACTGAGCTCATCTGAGCGCGCCAGAGGGCACCAGATCACAAAGCGTCCACTTCAACTGCAGCTCCACCTAGGGAACACCACC
>NW_011224742.1:0-499 GCF_000146605.3 Meleagris gallopavo | reverse complement strand
CAAAGCTCTTGTCAATAAAATTAAATACTGCATTTTCATGAATCTCATATATGCACAAAATATGCAGGAAGAGGTGAAAGTGAAGATGGGCTGCAAAGGAGTAGAAAAACATGGACTGGGCACCTATGAGTGGTATTAGGAAAGCACCTTAGCATTGAATGAGCAATGCTGTTTTTTCCCCAAACTGAAGTGATTAGATTGCTTTGATTATTATAGCTTTTCTAAAGAACTGTTTTTTTTCTAACCTTGAATTTTCCTCTGTCATTTTTTTGTTATTTTAGCTGTCTAAAATACAAAAATTTTGAGATGACAGAAAGAGGAGAAATAGAAGTGAAAGGCAAAGGAAAGATGCATACATACTTCCTCGTTAGAAATAAAACTGCATGTGAGAATGAGATTATGGGAAGGCCAATAAAAGACTTAGATTCTGGCCGTGAATCTGCTCAGTCCTTTCAAGAAGACAGGGCTGAGATGGTGCCGAGTTCTCATCAGACAGGTA
>NW_011224741.1:0-302 GCF_000146605.3 Meleagris gallopavo | reverse complement strand
GTATCCTCTTCATTAACAGTAACATTTATGCTGAGTTACAAATACAGTGTGTCATAATCCCAACACTGCAACTGTTTTCTTACTAGCCATTCAAGGAGCTGGAACACACAAACTGTTGTGATTTTTCCTTTTTTTTTTTTAATTTTCCTTTTAGAGTGCTAGCTCTGTATTTGCTAAGCCTTAAAAACTAGATTTGAAAGTTTTCCTTTATTTCTGCTCCAGGATAGGGCTTAACATCTCCTGCACTGTGGTCGTAAGTACTTTTGATTTGCAGCAAAGCTTGCAACACCAGGTGGGCAGCC
>NW_011224740.1:0-497 GCF_000146605.3 Meleagris gallopavo | reverse complement strand
ACATACACACACACACACACACACACACACACACACACTTATTTCCAAGGGCAAACATTGTAACCAAAGGACCATACTGTAACCTATGCAAGCTGTAGATCAAAAGAGACTGTTTACAAATACAGCTGGATGGGTTTGGACAAATGCAAACCACACAAGGCCATCTGAGTGGCTGCAATGCCCCAGCCAAAGGCAGCAGCCACCCTCTTGCCTGACTCTGTATTTTATTTGATACAAACTGATCCTGATGCACTTTGTTGCAGATGAAATGAGGAGTGTAGTTTTCCACACGTGTGAAGATAAAGAAGCAATAAATTATTGTAACAAAAGAGCCACAATAAGCAGAGATGACAGAAGGAATTAGTAACATCGAACTTCTTGACAGCTCCAACTAGTTAATAATGCCTAAAATTAGTTCTGCAGCATAAACAGAAATTAATCAAAAGAAATAAGACCCATAAATTTAGTTCTTCCTCATCCACACTATTCCTCCAGTG
>NW_011224739.1:0-385 GCF_000146605.3 Meleagris gallopavo | reverse complement strand
CCCTGTCATCCCAAAATAGCATTCCTGTGCAGAGAACCCTAGAAAACATAGTGCCACAGGTCAGCAATCGAGGGGCAAAGATGGACTACAAAGCTTTGCAGGTCTCACCTGTGCTGCATCAAAGCCGCTCTGGGAGAAAACCCCTTAGCAAGCTCCAGAGGGAACAGCAGCTTCTAAGTCAAACCCGAGTAATAAGATGATCTTGTAGGGGGAAATATTAATCATTATTGGCAGCCAAGAATGTGCATGTCTAACAAAAGCCTTTTTTTTCTTTTTTTTTATTACAGCCCAATTGCAGCTGGGAAGACAACATTGGCTAAGAATCATTAAACCTATTGCAGGAATAAATTTTCTTTGAGTCAAACCATAAAAAGGGAGTAAAATC
>NW_011224738.1:0-406 GCF_000146605.3 Meleagris gallopavo | reverse complement strand
CAAAGTACATACCAAGTCTGCTATCTACATGCAAATACTTAATGATGTGACTAATGTTTTTCTAAAGTAGTGTACTAATTTGGATTAGGTGGGAACAAACTCCTAACCTTTTCTTTTATGCATCCTCTAACTTGCATGCAGCTCATGAATGAGACTCTAGCTAGAAATCTTTTCAATATTTTTGTTGAGCTTTGACACGTGTTTAATTCCTAAGTCTGTTTCCTTCAGATTTAAAAAAAAAAAAATCTACTTATCATAAGATAAGGGATGATGGGTATTGGGGAATCAATTGAAAAGGCTCATAAAATAGGCTTTTTGCTTTAAAATATGTCCCTTAATTTAAGAAATGCTTGGAAATGATTAGACTGTAGTTGCTGACCTTTAGTCATTAACTGTTGTCTCAGTG
>NW_011224737.1:0-326 GCF_000146605.3 Meleagris gallopavo | reverse complement strand
TGGGCACTGAGTGCCACATCCCTGCAGGGCTCACCCCCTGCCCTGTCTGTCCCTTGTCCCAGTGTCCCCAGTGCCCTGTTGATTCCCTCTATTCACTGTGCCCCCCACCTACTGTGCCACATCCTTTCCCTCCATCCATCCCTGTGTCACATTCATGACCCACCCACATCCTATGTCCCATCCCCTCTCCGTGTCCCATCAGTGCCCCACATCCCATCCATGCCCTGTGTTCCCCACTCCATCTCCTTCCTCCTTCAGGGCATCAAAGGTGAACGAGGCTATGTGGGCCCACCGGGGGAGAAAGGGGAACTGGTGAGTGCAGTGCT
>NW_011224736.1:0-453 GCF_000146605.3 Meleagris gallopavo | reverse complement strand
TCCTGCAGATGCATTAAGGCAGGTATGTCAAAGAATAATGGCAATCAGATGCTGTCAGTTTGCTGTTAAACTCAAAAAACTACAGAACTGACTCTGACTATATCAGAATCTATATTACATAAAAGGCAGATTTCTATCCCTGAAAAGTAATTTTGGTTGTTAGTCAAACTTCCTCTCCACCTTCCCTAGAAGGAAAGTTTGTGGAGATAACCATCACACAGATCACAAGAAAGGCAGGAGAGTTCCTGGAAGAACATTTCCTTTTGTTGGAAGTGTCTGGACTATTCACTTAAAAAACCAAGCAAACAAACAAACAAAGCAACACACAAGTGTGACCCAAAGGCTCGTGTACAGCACTTAGGTATACTGTATTTGAATCAGGACTGAAAACTAAGGTAAAATGCTTCTGCTCTTATTTTTAATTTCAGACCAGCAGCAGGAGAGCACTAACCT
>NW_011224734.1:0-552 GCF_000146605.3 Meleagris gallopavo | reverse complement strand
TCACGCACAACGAATGTGGTACTCAGACATGATTTGAGCCAGAATGTGCTGTGCCCACATTCAGAAGTTGGGATTATACACTATGCTTACCAAAACCTTGACGTTCTGGGGCCGGCCGTTCCCGGTGGGGGGGTGGCGTGGGAGTGGGGGGGACGGGCAGCAGCGCAGGAGCCGGGCGAGGCGTGAGGAAGCGGTGCTCTGCAGGGCCGTGGCTCTGCTGCTGGCCGAGCGCGCTCTGCGCCCGGGGGTGTCCCAGGGGGAGCTCAGAAGATGGGTGCTGGGAAAAGCGGGAGCCTTTCTGCTCCGGCTTCCTGCTGCTCCCCGCAGATGGATCCCGGTTCCCGGCGGAGACCCCGGCCGGAGCCCGGAGGCTTCGGGTGTCTTTTCTTCGCGTGCTCTCCCACGCGGTCCCGGAGGGGTGTTGCACGTGGCCTGGAGAGCTTGGGAAAGCTGCCGAGTGCCGGGCTCCAGGTCGCCCTGTAGCTTGGGCAGTCGCGGCCCGAGTCTGCCATCCCACGAGCGGAGCCCTGCCCCGTCTCCGAGCGAGGAGAT
>NW_011224733.1:0-407 GCF_000146605.3 Meleagris gallopavo | reverse complement strand
TGTGACGCACAATGACACAGGAGAGATTTCATGGCTATCTGAATACTGCTAGAAGAATATAGTGATACCTTCTTTCTCATTTCTTTTCACTTGCATGATTTATTTCAACCTCAGTGTCTTCTTGTTGGCACTGACTATAAGCAGTGTGGCCAGATTTGTGGGATTCTGTCTGCCACTGTTCTGCAATTTAACAAGCAATTTTCTGATAGCCATGCTAAAGTGCTTATTGGGAATCTGAGCACTAGTGATCATTGTTGACCTTCAAAGCAGTCTCCTCCAGATGGATGCCCAAATCTGACTAAAAACATGTATTTATATATTGCATAGTAGAATGGGAGCCACAACAAACTATTTGCCAGTTACCAGCAATAACTACGCAAATGCAGAGATAGTTATTTCTAAATATG
>NW_011224732.1:0-405 GCF_000146605.3 Meleagris gallopavo | reverse complement strand
AGGGAATATAGGTGAGCTGTGTATTGGTGAGTGGGAAAGTGCAGGTCTACACCACTTGGAAAGCCCTCTGAATATGCATGATCTTGTAGGGCAAATTAGCATTGTTCCCTTGTTTTGTCCAGCATTCAGCTTGATTACATGCCACAATCATTCAAGTCTGATGAAGTATTTTGTCAGGGTACACAACAAATTGGGACAGGATTCAGTAGTTTCTTTAGAGGCTAACAAGTAGGCGCTCTTAGATGTCCTGGCCTATTCTTTCACATTCAAAGTAATACACAGCTCACCTATATTCCCTAAATTCAGTACTTTCGTTCATCTCATCAGATGAGGAAACAACAGACACCCTCAAAGTGCTGCAATCTGAGATATGGCCTCTGCCCTTCCTCAGCCTGTTACAGAAAA
>NW_011224731.1:0-483 GCF_000146605.3 Meleagris gallopavo | reverse complement strand
TTTTGCCAAGTCTTGAGATTCTAAAACCAAAATTTCGGCTCTTGATCTAAAAGGCTAGCACCACATGCCAGATGCTCTCAGGCATTACGCAGGGTATTTTAGGATGAATCTACAACTGGTGCTGTGATTCATAACTACAGAGGCGGGCAGAATCTGATTTTTCTCCTCTGCAGCCCTGAGTTCTTGGCCTGATATGAGCTCAGCTTTATGTAGGGAGAGTTTCCCTAGGATACAAGGTCACTGACCCACCTCTACATTTTATTTTCGTAACTCAAGACTTGGCAAAATGGCAACCCATTTAATCAGCCCAGTGAATTTCAGCCCTAAGCCGTTCAGCAGGGATGAGGCTTTGATTACCCTCACATTCATCGTGTTCTGGCTGTGTTAGGACAAATTCAACCTTAGGAACTTCAGTATAGGTATATCTTCTTGCCATGCTGTTCCCTTGAAGACTACAGATTAATTAGAGTGCTGTGATAACTA
>NW_011224730.1:0-432 GCF_000146605.3 Meleagris gallopavo | reverse complement strand
CGCAGCCTTCCTCTCGCCATGCTCCCCCTCACCATCCACGCGCTGACCTTCGCTGTGGGTTTTCCTGCCAACATCATCACCTTCATCATCCTCCTCACCAAAATCCGATGTCACCGTCCTCATCCCCAGCTCACGGCTGCCGACCTCCTCCTCCTCCACCTCACCACCGCCGGCCTCCCTTTGTCCTCCTCTTCCTTGCCTTCAAGTTGGCTGAGGTGGCTGCCAACATGTTGTGGCCCTTCCCCAAAGCGCTCTGCCCCATAGCAAACTTCTGCTTCTACTCCAGCATCTACCTCAGCACTCTCTTTATGGCTGCCCTCAGTGTGGAGCGCTACTTTGGGGTCGTGTTCCCACACCGCTACAACCGGCGCCGGAGGTTATGGCGGACGATGGCCGCCAGCGCCGTCCTTTGGGTGGTGGCATTGTCCCATT
>NW_011224729.1:0-503 GCF_000146605.3 Meleagris gallopavo | reverse complement strand
AAAAACGGTGCACAGACGGCAGTACCGCACCAACAGGGATTCCTTGCTCCCCATTCAGAAGCTGATTCACCAACTAGAGAATCAGGGAGTGATTAGCAAGACTCACTCACCTTTTAACAGCCCCATATGGCCAGTGCGTAAAGCCAGTGGAGAATGGAGGCTGACGGTGGACTACCGTGGCCTGAATGAAGTCACACCCCCATTGAGTGCTGCTGTGCCAGATATGTTAGAACTCCAATATGAATTGGAGTCAAAGGCAGCCAAATGGTACGCCACCATTGATATTGCTAACGCCTTTTTCTCCATTCCTTTGACCAAAGAATCTAGGCCACAGTTTGCTTTTCACCTTGGAGGGGCATTCAGTATACCTGGAATCGTTTGCCCCAGGGTGGAAACATAGCCCAACCATTTGCCATGGGTTTGATCCAAGCTGCACTGGAACAGGGAGTTGCTCCTGAGCATTTACAGTATACTGATGACATCATCGTGTGGGGCAACACAGC
>NW_011224728.1:0-305 GCF_000146605.3 Meleagris gallopavo | reverse complement strand
CCCCCATCAATGGGGTTGGATATAGGGTTGACCCCCCCAGCAATGGGGTTGGATATAGGGTTGACCCCCTGATTAATGGGTTGGATATAGGGTTGACCCCCCATCAATGGGGTTGGATATAGGGTTGCCCCGCACCCCAAACACCCCATTAATGGGTTGGATATAGGGTTGACCCCCACCCCAAACACCCCATCAGTGGGGGTGGATATAGGGTTGCCCCCCATCAATGGGTTGGATATAGGGTTGCCCAAACCCCAAAACACCCCATTAATGGGTTGGATATAGGGTTGACCCCCATCAATGGG
>NW_011224727.1:0-566 GCF_000146605.3 Meleagris gallopavo | reverse complement strand
TCCCTTCCCTTCCCTTCCCTTCCCTTCCCTCAGCTTCTTATTTTAACAACTAAGTATTTTTGAGACAGCTTCTCCTCCATCAAATTTGCTTGAAGTTGAAAATTATCCATGCACCAGACAGACATATTATCATACACGCATGCTCCCCCATACACAAAGATCTTGTAATCACATAGGCTTTCTTTCTTCACAAAACCAGACATAGATTGTAACTGCAAAGCCCAGTGCTTCTTCTCATTACACCCTTTGTGCTCTGTGTTAATTGTTTTTCTTCCACTATTCCTCTGTGTTTACCTTTTTGGACCTTCTACTCCTAAGGGCAGAGACTGGGCTCTCTTCTGCACCTGGAAAGTGTTAAGTGCCTTATGGGCATTACAATAATTTAATTAGTTAATAAGTACTAATGATTTGCATTAGTATCATGCTTCTTTCCATGTCACATCAGACCACTGCTCCAGCCAGTCAGATATTTCCCTCTCTCTTGGTGCTTGGAATTAATTGTCACTCCAGTAAGGCCAGGGCCTGGTGTCTAGTAGTAGTCACTCCCTGTCCCATCTCATTTTGCA
>NW_011224726.1:0-356 GCF_000146605.3 Meleagris gallopavo | reverse complement strand
TGCATAGACAGCTAGGTCCTGAAACATAACTGAGAACTAATAGTTTACAGAGGAAAAAAAACAAGTGAAAAAGAAAAAAGAAAAAAAACCAAAGCAGGTAAACCTTCCCTCCTTTTTTTACCATTTCTTTTCTGTGGTAAGTTTGTTTTTCCAAATATTTCCATCTTTGTTACACAGACCATTAGATAATAATAAGTATTCAATTTGATTATTTTAAGGTAAGTTATTAACAGTCTAGCATTGGTTGTGTGTATACTGCATAGGTAGCATAATACTGTACTTTTCCAGGATTCATTTTTTACTTTTGTTAGCTCTTTGCTCTATATTGCAACTCCTTAACATGTCTTTACAGTTCT
>NW_011224725.1:0-382 GCF_000146605.3 Meleagris gallopavo | reverse complement strand
AGTACTTAAAAAAAAAAAAAAGAAAAAAGATACAGAAACAAAGAGTACACAATCAGATTATCTGTCCACTGTATTTCTTTTCTTGTCTACTGCTGTAATAGTTCATCGAACAAGACTGAAGGCCAGAAAGAATTTCTAGAGATGAAGAAGCTCCTGTAATCTCTCAGACACCTGGCTAATATCTTTGTTGATGACCTGGATGAGAAGATGGAGTGCACCCTCAGTAAGTTTGCAGATGACACCAAGTTAGGAGAAAGCCTGAGGGTAGGAATTCTCTACAGACGAATCTGAACAGTCTGGATAGCTGGGCTGAGGCCAATGGGATGAAGTTTAACAAGTCCAAGTGCCGAGTTCTGCATTTTGGCCACAACAATCCCAGGCA
>NW_011224724.1:0-335 GCF_000146605.3 Meleagris gallopavo | reverse complement strand
CCAAAGAGTAGCAAAAGGCATGAATCAATGATTTAATTGCAAACTATGTGAACTACACAAACCAAAATGGTAGCATGAGTGCAGCCTTTTAAATATCCATATCCAGTTTTCATTTTCTTGTTTTAAGGTCAGGAAGAGCGTGAGGCCTAGTTCTCATTTTCAGCATATTGTTAGGGTTTTTTTAGGTGTTTTTTTTTTGTTTTTTTTTTCTTGTGATTCAGCTCTAATAACAAACAAAATATAAGATATTGTTGATTGTTCTTGATTATCCTGATTAGGGTGATATTATTGCTGATTATCCTTAGCTCTTAGTATGGACTAGTTTGGAAGCATTA
>NW_011224723.1:0-368 GCF_000146605.3 Meleagris gallopavo | reverse complement strand
TTGGAATGAAGATGAGGCTGGACATGGATCTCAGCTTCATTGGCTTCTTTTAATGTAAGAAACTAATGAAAATTAAATTACAGTCTCCACATGAAAAATACTGGTTTTATCAGAAAGAGAAAGAAAAGAAAAAAAAAAAAGAAGCTAGCTGAGAAATGTTATGTAATATTACTGTCTTGTCTGCCAAAACATGGGAGAACTAGAAAATGAGGTTATCTGAAGAAGGTAGTCGTACATAATTTAGCTGTAACAAAGTCAATGTGTGTAGGATATTTATACCAACACAAAGGTTTCTAAAAAGCAGCAGAAATTTCATTACATAAGAGGTGTAAAATAAAGAAATAGACACTCAAGCACAGCTGTGAGAG
>NW_011224722.1:0-362 GCF_000146605.3 Meleagris gallopavo | reverse complement strand
CCTCAATGCATGAGAAGCTAATACGAGGCTGTACCCAAAGAGCAGTGATGAAGGGCTCAGGGTCCAGCTGGAGAGCTGAGATGAACGCTGTCCCTCAGGGGTCAGTACTCTTGTGCTTTTTTAATATCTTCAGCAACGACACTGACAATGGCATTGAGTGCACCCTCAGTGAGTTTGCAGGTAACGTCAAGATGTGGGGTGCAATTGACACATTCAAGGGAGAGAGTGCCATTGAGGAAGGCCTACACTTGTTCAAGCAGGAGAAGTGCATCAAGTTCAACAAATCCAAGTGCAAGGTCTTGCACCCGAGTCACTGCAAATCTCACTGTCAATAAAAGCTGGGAGATGAAAGAACTGAGCAC
>NW_011224721.1:0-355 GCF_000146605.3 Meleagris gallopavo | reverse complement strand
AAGGGGAGCGGCGTGAAGCTGTGTGCATTCCCTGCTGCGGAGCCGTGCTGGTGGCGGGGGGTTGGTTTGCTTCTTCTTGGCAGGGTGGGAAGGAGCTCTGGGGTTTAGAGGAGCATCCCGATGGCATGCATGGGATCAGCAGCTCTGCCAGAGGAGGAGGCGAGGCTGCGCGCCGAGCTGCAGGAGAGGAAGGGGAGGAGGTCCCCAGCACAGCTTTGCACGGTGCTCTGCGGCACTGGGCAGCTCCTGGCTCAGCTGTGGGATCGGACGAGGAGGGGGAGCAGGAAATGTGAGGGTGGGAGGGCACTGCCAAACACAGCTGGTGCATCTCTGTGCAGTTTTGCCTTCCCGGGAG
>NW_011224720.1:0-444 GCF_000146605.3 Meleagris gallopavo | reverse complement strand
GGGAAGAGTCAGAGGAAGCGTAGGCTGAGCTGGACAGGGAGAGGAGGAACCCGACAACCAACGCACCTTGTGCCCCAGGAGCTGCTCCCGTACGTAGGCGGCCACCGCATCCCAGACGGCAACTCGCTCTGGAGGGCAGAGGAAAAGCAGGTCACACTCTGCATCTGCCGCTTCCCGGCGCTCCTACTGCCTCGGGCCGGGAGGGAGGTGGCAGATGGAAAGTGTCGTGGCAGTCCCCAGCCCCACACGGACGCAGCCCCGAGGCGGTCCCCCGTGCTGGGTCTCGCCCGCTCAGCGCCAGGATGGGCTGCAGCACCGCTCCTGTGCTGGCTGTGGACCCGTGTACCTTTGCTGTGGGTGTCTGTCGGTCCAGAGGCACGCCCCGCTGCGGGGCCGTCCTGGCTCCTCCTGTTCCGCCTCGTGCCGGCGGGTTGCTCCTTGTTG
>NW_011224719.1:0-443 GCF_000146605.3 Meleagris gallopavo | reverse complement strand
CGGTGAGCAGTGCCGAGCAGGTGCACCAGACCGCAGAACCCTCTGCTGCCAGTGTGCATTTGTTGGCAGGGGGTTTTTCTCTGTGCTCTGATACTGACCGTGCTTGTTTTCCACAGTGCTAGGAGTAGATCTATGTAACTGACCTGAGTTTTTGTTCTACTGGTCAATAAATTTAACTGGAAACCACTGTAAGTCATGTGGAGTTGAAGCAAAATGTGGTTCTTCTTTGTTTTCAAGGTCAAGGGAGACTTTTTTCATGAAACCACAGATTTTATGTTCCCCAGGAGGCCAGGCTGCGAGAGCTGGGGCTCTTCAGCCTGGAGAAGAGAAGGCTCCAAGGAGACCTTATAGCGGCCTGCCAGTACCTGAAGGGGCCTACAGGAAAGCTGGGGTGGGACTTTTTATAAGGGCAGGTAGTGACAGGATGAGGGGAAACAGCTTTA
>NW_011224718.1:0-468 GCF_000146605.3 Meleagris gallopavo | reverse complement strand
AAAATACTTTAAATGATACAGGGAAATACGGTTAATAAGTTTATGACTGAATTTAATTAGCTGATGGAGGATAATTTAACTATGGAATAAATACTAACATCAGCTACGATATGTCAACATTTCTAATACAAATAGCAAAAGCATTACTTAAACTCTTTGCTCAAATGATTTACTTAAAGCTGTTTTCTGACTTACTAGGCTGCAGAAGTTTAGGTTTTTTTTTTTTGGTCTCCATTTAAACTACTTTGCAAAAAGCAGAATCTATTAAATGGCTGAAATGATGTTGCCCTTTCACCAAATAACTGTAACATTCTTTCACTTAATTTAAATGATGATTAAGGTTTTAGTGGGCTTTCTTATTTATGACAGTTGAATTCTCTTAATATTTCAAAAACTTTGTTGCCATTTTGTGATGCCTTCAGTGCCCTTTTTATTTCTTTATAAAATAATATATTGAAAAGATCTGTT
>NW_011224717.1:0-499 GCF_000146605.3 Meleagris gallopavo | reverse complement strand
CCCCAGCACTGTGTCATTTTTGCACTTGGGGCAGCGCTCCTGGCTGCACGCTGACACTAGAGAGTGGCAGCACCTTTCCTTTGCACTGTGCTTTCCTCTTGTCTGTCCTTCTGTCTGTCTGTCTCTCTCTCCTCCTCTCTTCGGCTGGGTAAGGGAAGGTTAAAGGTCCGGAGAAGCACATATTTGTCAAACAAATTGGTCTGAGCTATGCATGCACTTAATTCTCTTCTACTTCTGTGAAGTGTTTTAATGACTGTTTCCATAGAAAAAAAAAGAAAAAAAAAAGAAAAAGAAACAAATCTAACAAAAGAAGGCCCCAAACCCTCCTCTGACTAACAGTGGTACTAATAAAGGGAATTAAAAGCTTTCTAGAACACGCACCTCGGCTAGCTCTTCCCTTCATCCTTGCGCCCGCTGCCTCGCTCGCATCCCCACTGACGAACTAATCCCCCCGGACCCCAGAGGGATGAGGGCCTTTGGGGCTGAGCACGGTGTCAGC
>NW_011224716.1:0-495 GCF_000146605.3 Meleagris gallopavo | reverse complement strand
GTTGGAAGACAGAACTGAAGAGCAGAAGGTAGTGGTACTGCCAGATGCCTGGTATCCCTACAGAACACACTGTATCTGATGTTGTACTAGAGTTGTAGTTTTCCTTCCTTATTTTTCTTCCAAATGTTTATTGTATTTCCAATTTTTTTTTTTTTTTTTTTGAAGTTACTTAAGCTAAGGATCCTTAGCTTTTGGTAAGGGATGCCAAACCTAGCATCACTTTCTCCATGTACCTTGGTATGTACCAGTTGTTCAGCCAGTTACTCCATTACAAATTGGATAAAGCAAGAATATTCCTAAATGTTTATTCAGTGAGGTCATGGAAAGAAGAATATTTCTGCTTACTACTTTACATTCTGTGTTTTATCCCTTAGCTTTTGGCACTATATAAACAGGAAAAAAAAATTATCAGTTGTGTTACATATTATGTGAACTAAATGTACAATCTAAATACATACAGATCAGCTCTTTCAATTTGCCAGTAAGTTTAGGCAA
>NW_011224715.1:0-474 GCF_000146605.3 Meleagris gallopavo | reverse complement strand
AGAGGTATTTTTGTGGTTAGCAGTAGAGAAACAAAAGGTAGAGCCCTGGGTAAGAATGCAGTTAGGTATAGCTTCAACTTGATTTTCAAGCTTTGTTTTTACAGTCTTTACAAAATGTATGTATGTAAACTGTTCCCAATTTTTGGGACTTTTTAAAATAAATAACTTTAACTGTGCTGTGAAATATATAATTGGTTTTTTTTTCAGTTCGGAATAAAAAGTTGGAACCATCTGAAAGCTCAGGTGGAACTCAGTAAAGTTGATCATAATATGTTCTAATGTGTCCCACGTTGAAGACTTTTAAAGGCATGGCCAAATGCTTCTTTGCTTAAAGTTTTAAATGTCTGATGCTTATCCAGAATTTTTAATCCTTGCATAAATAAAATAATTAAAATATAATTCCATTCAGTGTGCTCTAAGGAGTTATGAAACTGATTTTAATTGCATTAAAGCAGATTCAAGCTACTGAATCAA
>NW_011224714.1:0-504 GCF_000146605.3 Meleagris gallopavo | reverse complement strand
AAAAGCAATGACATTTGCTCCCACGATTTACCACTTTGCTAAGAACTAGGCCACTCATTCGCCCGCAAATACCTTTCTTTCCTAACAAGATGGCATTTGCTCCCAGAAACACCAGCTTTCTCGCAAATACATGACCTTTTCCGCCCATTTGCTCCAAGAAACACACTTCTCTCACACATACGTGAATTGTTCCCCCAAAACAAGACATGGCACTGTTTGATGCTTTCATCACACCTATGCTGAACCTTCCCATCTATGCATTAAGAATGAGTAAAAAGTGCCACGGAAAGGCTGTGGAGTAGAAAAAGTGGGAAGTGAAAAGGGAAGGGTATAGAACTGTGGTTTCCAACGGATCAGAGAAAATCAAGCAACTCTCACCATAATTTATTTTCTGAGAATTACCCCCCAAAATGACTTTCATATAAAAGCTTCCTGTTAGCTCTCACTGATGGTTCATCTTTTGATTTGAAGGACATTGTAAATTCTATGACAAGTTGAAATTTC
>NW_011224713.1:0-480 GCF_000146605.3 Meleagris gallopavo | reverse complement strand
CTTATGATCAGTTTAGCTTATCTGATTTAAGTCAGAGCTAACATACACATGGACAACTACACATCCTACAGCATCTCTCTGTCCTGGTGCTGATGATCAATAGGCAATGAATTTATGGAGGAAAACATATTTCAGCTTATATAGCTTCAGAGTTGCTAGTATCAACACAGGAAGTTAGAATTGTAACTTTGGGAGGAGGTTTTAAAAGACAGCGGAGTCAATAAACTTAACCTGAAACCAAAAGATGAAATCTCACTAATCTATTCTGACTATATACTCTCCTTTGTTCTGTATTTCTGGCGCTTGTCTGTCACAAAAATTAGGTTGGCTAGCTAAATTCGCAGAGCACCATTTATGACTTTTGTTGTCTCAGTTAGCTACCTGAGACGTCAATGGGGTTAAATCTTCATGAATCATCACACTTGGACATAAACACTGTTAAACCAGCAAAAATCAGCTCTGTCACTGAAAGAAATAGCT
>NW_011224712.1:0-438 GCF_000146605.3 Meleagris gallopavo | reverse complement strand
TGTGGGGGGGAGGGAGTCACAGTAATGGCTTCAGCCTGATTAAAATTTGACAGGAGTAAGAACTTCTTACTGCCTTCAGTTCTCACTGAATTGGCAAAGCTAGCATGTAATTCTACAACTGTAAGTTGGTTTTGTTTTATTTACTATTTATTTTTTTTTTAATTCTTTCCTTCCCTGCCTTTTCAGCTTTTATACACCAGCGTTCTAGTACTGTGCTACGTGGTTTATTTTGCAAAGTTCTTGGGATCTCCTGAAGCAACAAAGAAGTCCTTTCCAGTTCCAACAATGAAAGCTCTGTTACCGAACTTGATGGAAGATAAGGTAGGTGGCACAGTTTGTTCTCAAGTCTTTGATGAGAGAATTTCTGCAAACTGTTTGGAGATGATGGAGTGAAATGAGTGATTTTGAGGTTATTAAGTATGGCTGGTTAGGAAAGAT
>NW_011224711.1:0-446 GCF_000146605.3 Meleagris gallopavo | reverse complement strand
TCCCTGGATGAAATAACTCAACTGTGTCTATTGGGCAACCAAAAGCAGAGGAGAGAGCAGAACGCTGATGGCTGGTCATGCCTGAAGAAATTAAAATGGGAAATGAAATACCCTTATGATTTTTTATGTTAAATTTTTTCTCTCTTTTTTTTTTCCTTGCCCTGCTGAAATCTTACAGCAGTGAGGGCTTGAGAGTGTAAGTGTAATGGGGGGAGCAACATTAATTGGATACCTAGAGATTCTTGAGTTAGGGTTGCGTTCCCAGAAAAAACAGTACCTTATCCATTCAACTTCACTTTCTTTAAGTGGATTTTTTATTCTACTTTGAGCTGGGAAAATGAGCCTGCAGCTTTTTGAATGGTTCAGCTATTGGGACCTTGGGACCTACAACAGTGCTGAACATGTGGCTCCTCAGCCCATTTCTCCTTCGCAATGGGACTAGCACC
>NW_011224710.1:0-515 GCF_000146605.3 Meleagris gallopavo | reverse complement strand
CCACCAGAGCTGCCGGTGCTCCAGTAGCATCACACTGCAACGTCAGCATTGGTCATGAGCCAAAGGCCTTCAGGCTCGCTTGTTGCCTGGAGGATATAAATGAAAGTCAGCAGGTGCAAAGGTGCAAGAAGTGCAGAATTGCATCATGTCTTTTCAAACTGTGTTTATGCAGTAAATGAGACTCATTTCTTTCCACACTAAATTGAGACTGTTTTTATTTTTTTTTTTTTGGCTTATGAATGCTCTTAGTTCAATTTTCATGTGTGCTCTCTATGGTTCCTCAGGATGCTTGAGGTGATTTATAAATGTGTGTAGAGACCAGGTGTATTGCCAGATGTTTATATCCCTTTACAACAAGGCTTCACAATCCTTTCCAATAGAACGCCCGTTCTATATTATTTCTTTCTAATAGAGCATCCCCCCCCATCTGGACTGCAGGGTATCCAAGAGTTTTCCCAGTGTAGGATTTTTTCTTAACTCCCTTTTCTATCATCTCATTTCCATATTTAAAATAA
>NW_011224709.1:0-472 GCF_000146605.3 Meleagris gallopavo | reverse complement strand
GGGACCCCAACGGTGGGCGCACCGACAGCTCCAGGTGCTGCAGCCCGGGGGGGAGCAGAGACCCCACAGTGGGGGGGGGAGGAGAAGGGCAGCGAAGGGCACAGAGACTGCAGAGAGCTCCCAAAAAATCCTCAGTTCTTTATTCATCCTCCAAAGCCAGGAGAAGGCGCTGCAGGGAGGGGCTGTGTGCCCCCACGTGGGTGGGAGCTGGGGGTACGCACGGATGGGGACACGGGACCCCCAGCCCAGCACTGCACCCAGCCCTGCAGCAAAGCGCCCACAGTCCCAGGGCTGCGGGGCAGAGAAACCAAGGCTGACCACCTTTGGACCACAAATTCTTTTCGGGGATTTGGATGAAGGGTCCCCAATAAATCCCATCATCCTGGGGGTGAAAGCAGCACGCGGGGAACGGGCCCAACACCACAAGCAGCAACTGCTCTGCCCAACCCACTGCAAAGAGGCAGCGACTGTC
>NW_011224708.1:0-484 GCF_000146605.3 Meleagris gallopavo | reverse complement strand
GAGGAGCTCTGCAGAGAGGGACCGTGGGCGTCCTGGTGGACGACAGGGTTGGCCATGAGCCAGCAGTGTGCCCTCGTGGCCAAAAGGCCAATGGCATTCTGGGGTGCATTAAGAAGAGCGTGTCCAGCAGGTCGAGGGAGGTAATCCTGCCCCCCTACTCTGCCCTGGTAAGGCCTCACCTGGAGTACTGTGTCCAGTTCTGGGCTCCCCAGTACAAAAAAGACAGGGATCTCTTGGAAAGAGTCCAGCAGAGGGCCACAAAGATGGTGAAGGGCCTGGAGCATCTCCCCTATGAAGAAAGGCTAAGTGAACTGGGTCTGTTTAGCCTTGAGAAAAGAAGACTGAGAGGGGACCTGATCCAGGTTTATAAATATCTGAGGTGTGGCGGCCATAGTGGTGAGGCCAGTCTCTTTTCAGTGGTGCGTGGAGACAGGACGAGGGGAAACGGACATCAACTGCAGCATAGGAAGTTTCGCACGAATGT
>NW_011224707.1:0-487 GCF_000146605.3 Meleagris gallopavo | reverse complement strand
AATTAAGAACACCCACATGCAAGCTGCTTGAAGACTGTTTAATTATTAAGAGTGTAGTTATTTCTACAACCAGTAACTAGTACCATGTTATTATTGGAGAATTTCAGCACAAGACAATGCTGGAAGGGAAATTGCTCACAAGAGTTACAAAATGCTTCAGATCACACCAGAAATACTTTGTTCTAACAACAGTTATGTTCTAACAGCATCGTCCATTTCCTTAACAATTTCCAAGATGAAGTGATGTGGAGCATTACAGGGAAAAGAGCACTGAGCACAGATGCTAGGATCCTGATTCAAGCAGTAGACTTCAACCAGTGCTGAGTTTTACATTCCAGGATATTTTAGGATCTACAACGTGTGAAAGTCAATTACACAACAATGCCTCAGTGGCTGCATTTCAAGCGCTTTTCAGATCACAGCCACATCAAATTAAAGCAAATTCAGTGCAGAAATAGCAAGCCAGAATCTTAATGCCTGTGACACT
>NW_011224706.1:0-376 GCF_000146605.3 Meleagris gallopavo | reverse complement strand
CCAGGAAACATGGAACCCGCCACACACTCAGGACATCTCCCCGCTCGTGTGTGGGGTACCCACTTGGGATCTCCTTACCCTTGCTCTCTGTACGTGATACAGACTTCTATCACGCTTACCGGAGGCAATAAAAAGGAATGCCTTACCATATTCCAGGGAACTTGTGGCTGGTCCTGATGGAGCTGGGATTTGGGGGAGCTCCCAGAGAATCACTCAGTATGTGCGCTGAACAGAGGCCCCTCCAGTCCTTCGGTCCGTGAGATTTCAGTCTCATTGTCCCATCTGGGTTGCTAAAATTGTCATCCGAAATCCAGGAAGAAAACTCTCTAACTCCTATGTGGTGTTAGAAAGCAATATTCCTTTTATTCCTCATGAT
>NW_011224705.1:0-439 GCF_000146605.3 Meleagris gallopavo | reverse complement strand
TCTTTTTTTTTTTTTTTTTAAACACATTTTGTCTCGATAGAAAGCATCACAACTAGACTAGAATTCCACAACACCGATCTTGGTTTTGATTTCTGTAGTTCTCTAAGGAAAAAAAATAAAATTCGTCCCAAATCAAGCTACACAAAGCATTAACAATATTCAGGAATTACAATGGAAGCACTTATTTATTACTTCATAGAACAGATCAGTTTTAAAAGTGTATTTACACGTTCTAAGTTATACAAAATACAGTATTTCAATAGTCATGTTAATCACCATATTTGAGACAACTTCACATAAAAGTGCAGAGGATGCATCTTTCCACGATCCTGGCCAGCAGCAAGCGGTCACCTGCAGCGTGACAGATCAGAGCTGCTGTTGTGCTCCCTGGGGAAAACAAATGCTGCCATACCTTCTCACCGAGCCACAGCTGCAGATC
>NW_011224704.1:0-562 GCF_000146605.3 Meleagris gallopavo | reverse complement strand
ATCTAAGCTTTAATTTAGGCTGCTTATTGCTTCTTACATCTGTCTTTGGGTAGGATTTATTGCTATTCCATGTGTGGTTTTTTGCTTAATCTTAACCTTTTAACAATTCTCATTTTTATTTTAGTACTAAGCCTTTTTTTTTTTTTTTTCTTTCCCCCCCCCCCCCATAATTTATTACTGCTGGTTGTTCTTCCTTGTAATTCTTTCTTTCTTAAGTTGGTCTCAGTTCCTGGAAGGACTGCTGGATGACAGATAGCTAAAGATTTCAGATCTCATCTACATCTGAACCCTGTAACGAAAAATTATCTGAACTTAGTGAATGACAGCATAAATACCTTGTCATTTTAATGAGACACATGTTGAGCTACACTTTATTATTTCATTAATTTTATCTATAACAATAGTGTACAGTGCCTTAGAGAAGGCTAAGACCTTCCCCCTACCTTACATAAATAATATCAATCTGCTCTTCTGTGTAAAACAACCAAGGCTGTTTTTTCAGAACTTCTTATTAGGAGTATGCTTCTGATTTTAAAAAGCACTGTCAGATAACTGTCACACC
>NW_011224703.1:0-542 GCF_000146605.3 Meleagris gallopavo | reverse complement strand
TTAGAAGGAGGTTGAATTAGTGAGTGTTTCATTCTGTAGCTGATAGAACTGCTTCTAAGGAAAAGTCTGGCTAGGAGTATAGCAGGGGTTTGTCATTGTTTAACTGAGCAGAGAAGATTTTGGAGCCTCCTGAGTTCTGAGCCAGCAGCTGCAGAAGTTAATCTGGTCTTGATAAGCTGTTGTCTTTTGTAGTTGTTAGGGTTGGTTTGTTTTTTGTTTTTTTTAATGTCTTTTTATAAATATTTCCTCTTTCTAGTGTAAACTTAATCTATTTCTAAAACAAAATCTACTTCTGGTCTGACCAGGGTTTTTTTGGTGGCTTATTTGTTTTTCTTTTTTGCCAAGTGTTTTACTTCAAGGAAATTATTAGATTTAAAATCTCGACCTGTTAGACTGTGTAATGGAAATACTGAATGAGCAATCTACTAGTGGAGATGCATGCTGAGAATTCTACTTGGAAAACCAAAGCCCCAGGGCGTTGGCATTTCATCTTAGAAATCTCATAAGTGTCTCTGTGTGCTCCCTGACTTGCTGCTGAAGAA
>NW_011224702.1:0-411 GCF_000146605.3 Meleagris gallopavo | reverse complement strand
AGGGCCAGATTTGTACAAGAAAAAGCTGTTGTGCTGTGCCCAGAAGGTGATGAAGAAGAGCCGTCAGGAGCCAGCAGCACAAGGCAGCGTGTTTCTGCGAAGGCCACAGCGTAAGCACACGTGAACTTGGAAGGACTCCTTTGTACGTCTGCAGGAACTGGTTTTGAGTGGAGAATTTTCTGGAGTTGTTTCCAGTTGTTGCTCGGAGGAGCTGAGGCTTTTCTCCTCGTGTCTTTGCAGGAGAGCAGAGCGGAGGGAACGTCTGTGGTGAGATGCTCAGGTGAAATTGCCTTCCCCGCCCCAGCAGCCTGTTTGTGTCCATGTGATGCCCGGTGGAGAGAAGCCTGGTGTTCTGTGAGTAAGCCTGGCAGACGGAATAATGGTTCTGGCCTTTGGGCAAGTGTGTGAGGA
>NW_011224701.1:0-527 GCF_000146605.3 Meleagris gallopavo | reverse complement strand
TGTGCTTGGCTCTCCCCATCCTTTGCCTGACTGTCCCCATGCCGTCCTATGCTGGGCTCTCCCACCCTGCGTATTTTCCTTATCCTGTGCTGTGTCAGTCCTACCCGAGTCAGTGCAGCCCATTCTCAACTTCACTCTATCCATCAGCTTTTCTTTACGAATCAATAACATTCATGAGCGTTTTGTAAGTTCAGGTAAGGGGCTCCACTGCATACCAAAAAAATATACTGGAAACAACAGGTTCACAGGAAGGTTCTAAGTTCAGGAATATGCTACATACAAAAAATACTGGAAACTTGCACTGCAGAAACACAGTCTGCCTCTGTTGTGGTTTTTGTGATTTTCTGTTGTCACTATTCCACACCACAACACCGTGTGGAGCAGCGGGACTTAACGAGCGAATGTCGTGGTTCCGTTTACTGCCTTTTATGGGCACTTCGAGTATCCCGATGGCGGGGCAGCATCCCCGGAGGAGCAGGCGGGCAGAGGCGGTGGGGCGGAGCTCCGGTCGGGACCCGAGCGCCTGT
>NW_011224700.1:0-502 GCF_000146605.3 Meleagris gallopavo | reverse complement strand
CCAGTACGGATGGAACAGGATGCGAAGAACATCCTCTACACTGCTGCTGGAGAGAAAGGTCCCACTTGGAGTTTGTGGCAAAGAGCCTCAGGAGAGACCCGAGGCCGACCCTCGGGAGTTCTGGAGTCGGGCATACAGAGGGTCTGAAGAGTGCTACACTCCAACTGAGAAGGAGATCTTAGCCGCGTATGAGGGGGTTCGGGCTGCTTCCGAAGTAATCGGTACAGAAACACAGCTCCTTCTGGCACCTCGACTGCCAGTGCTGAACTGGATGTTCAAGGGAAAGGGTCCCTCCACTCATCATGCTACTGATGCCACTTGGAGTAAGTGGATTGCACTGATTACGCAGCGAGCGCGGATGGGGAGTCTCAACCGTCCAGGAATCCTAGAGGTGATCATGGACTGGCCTGAAGGCAAAAAGTTTGGAACACCGGCAGCAGAAGAGATATCACGTGCTAAAGAGGCCCCACCATATAATGAACTACCAGAAAATGAGAAGACA
>NW_011224699.1:0-504 GCF_000146605.3 Meleagris gallopavo | reverse complement strand
GTGACCTAAGTCTGATGTAACCATTCTCCCAACTGATACCACTTCAGATCTAAGATAATTTTCCTAACTTTTGTTAACTCATCCACTGTTATATTCTATATATTCTATTTTGTGGCTGGCTGATTATCCTTAGCATGGGCTTTTACCCATCTGGTATTAAAAGGTGTTTTCCTGGCTATGTCTAGTAATAATTGCCAATTCTTCTTTATCCTTACTAGGGATCTATTTACTCCCCAGTACAGGTCTTCCCATTTACAGACATACTGTCACATATAAACACGTGTCACAAGCCCACATAGTATGAGAATGTACATATATGATTTTTGCTCCATTGTGTGCTGCTAGGACAGCTGCTCATATTTTCCTATTTGTGTGCTACCTTCACATTCTTCTATTACTTGCTTCCCAATGGTAATATCCAATGCAGCAGCTTTATATTGCTCTTTGCCATTTTCCCTATTGACTGAGGCATCTGTAAACCAAATGTTTCTATTGGTATGCCTC
>NW_011224698.1:0-417 GCF_000146605.3 Meleagris gallopavo | reverse complement strand
TTCCAGGGATGAATGCAGGGAAAAAGGCACCCAGGCTGCTGTTGGCAGATGTGTGCGGAAGCGCCACGTGGCAGTGATGGTACTGTTCTCAGCTGTGCTGCTGTCTGCGCTGGTGCTGGCCTGCGTTGCTGCGTCATGGACGTGGAAGGAATGTCTGTGAGTTGTCTTTTTCCCCCAAAGGCTTCATTGCTGCGTTTGGCAATGAAGCACTTGTGGTGCCGGGGTCCTGGGCAGCCAAATCAGCTGCTGGCAGTACACTGTCAGGATTTGTGTGGCAAGGTCTTCTAAGTTTGCTTGCCCTTATTTCCTGTCAGTGAGTAGTGCTTTCTGAAACTCCTTTTCACAGTGTGTGCAAGAGAGGAGAGAGAGCGGCAGAGCGAGCTCATCCTGACACCGACTGGGAGGGAGTTCCAGCTG
>NW_011224697.1:0-363 GCF_000146605.3 Meleagris gallopavo | reverse complement strand
GTCAAAGACCAGTCCTGTGCTTCTGACTGCTGAGAAATAACAGCAGCAAGAACTTGGTTGTTCTGTTCCATGTTTACTTTGTGACTTATTTGTAGTGGTTGTTTTTTTTGTTTGTTGTTTTTGGTTGTTTTGGGGTGTGTGTGTGTGTGTGTGTGTGTAGTGCTACACTAGCATTAAAAACGTCCAAAAAAAATGACTGTCCCTGAATTCAAGAGTGTATGACTCATAGTGTCAGAAGTATGACAAGGGGTAGGTAATGTCAAAACATGTAGTAGACAAGTTGCTAAATGACAGAATCATAAAATAAAGCAAAGGCAGTGGGTGAAATCTTGATTCTGTTAATATCATCACATATGAAGCCAG
>NW_011224696.1:0-390 GCF_000146605.3 Meleagris gallopavo | reverse complement strand
TTAGCATTCCCATAAGCCACTGCCATGGTCTTTGGGGTAGATACGCATTTAGGTGATTTATAAAGCGATCATTATTTACCCAGTAAGCTGTGGCAACTCCTTCAGCAGCTGCCATGCTCGACTGACTTAATACATATTTAGAGTATGCAGAGTAAGAGTGGGCAATGCAAAGCAGTGCTGAAACATCTCAGTATTAGATACCTCGGGGGGGTGTTTCTCCATATGCCAAATTAGACAATATTGTGGATTAGTCACTTGCCAAATTCCTTTTCTTTTTTTTCCTCCTTCTTTGCCTTTTTTTTTCTCCTTTTCTTTTAATCCGAGCTGTTTGAATTAAATAAGAGCCAAAAAAATATAAGCATCTTCATCCAGGAAACATCTTTGCATCAA